>NC_141546.1:101542500-101827500 GCF_021556685.1 Rattus norvegicus
TCTCTGCAGATCCACTCTAGGCTGATCTCAAAGTCCGCCTGAGATTGAATTTACAATTCCTCAATCAAGACATATCTATATTTATATGACTCTTTGTAAATCGATAAAAAATACTTTCTTCTATGCATTTGGGAAGAACTGAGAGGTAACGTAGAGGATACTCCAAGTTTCTGGCATAGGGTGGCTCATTGTTGGTTGAACTTCCTAGGTAAACCTGAGTTTACCTAGATTGTTGAGAAACAAAATGTTCCAGCAGTTTCTCCCTGCACACTGCACACTGCACACCTCACACTTCCCATTGTGCATTGCACACTGCACACTGCCCACAGCCACACTGTGCATTGCCTCCTCTCTACTCACTAAACTCCACATTTCAGAAAAGGGCAGAAACTATCAGAATTGTGACTGCTCTGTGGTGTGTTTAAACACAATTTTGTATTTCCCATTTAGATTTGTAGATATTTTTCCTGTTGCTTTCTACTGGTTCCCATCAGCCTGTCTGAGGAAATATTCTGAGGAGCATTTTAGGTAACTGCTCAATAAAGTCATTAAGAAATACGCATCTGTGCAAAGAGCAAGACAAACACTTTTGGCTTTAAAGCAAGGATAACCTTGAAAAAATCCTGTTAGCATTTTAGAATTAAGAAATTTTCATATTCCTATGAAAAGTGTAATAAAATGGCACCACAGTTTGTCATTTAATTTTAAGTCCTTTTATGGTAAAACAGTAGTGGGGCAGTGCTTGGCCTCACTGAGATCTATGTGGATGTCTTTATATGTTGCTTTCACATTAAGGGGAAGAAATCTATTTTTGGAAAGTGTAGGGTAGTAACAGAGGAAAAATGGAGCAGGTGAAAATCTCCTGAAGAGTAATCTTCTCTTTTGTTCACAGCCTGTGGCATGTTGGGCTTTTGTTTGTTTGTTTTTTGTTTTGTTTTGTTTTGTTTTGAGATGATCTCATTCCGTAGGCCAGGCTGGTTTAGAAATCTGTAGTTCTCAATAGCTTTGAACTTGTAGTCATCCTCCTGCATCAGCCTTCTGAATACTGGGATTATACCTGACTCAATGTGTGCTTTTTCTAGGAGCACAAAGAAGCAACATCAGTAGGACAAATTACATGTAAGAACACACTGTCTACATACACCATATACACACTCATACATGTGACAAAAAGGTTTGTACGGAATACTACTCATTATATAGGAAATTCATCCTGGCATGGTTCATTTTCTACAATAGTACAATGTGACTGTGTTCTTACTTAGAAATTTTTATTTATTTTATTGGTTTTTTTTTTTTACAAGAGGCCTTATGATGTGACCTGGGCTAGCCTCAGACTCTCCACTGTGGATTATCCTAGACCACTAGGAGAGTTGGAAATACTTGATTCACCTTAGGATAGTGCATAGTTTTAAACAAATGTTTCACTCTGTTACAACATGTCCCATCTTTTTGTGGGTCTGAATGAAAAGAAAATTGAAAACACTATTTAATCTGTAGTGGAAAAGAGAAAACTAGAAGGGTTGATTCATATTTTAAAAATAATTTACCCTAATAGAAAATAAACCATAAATATTCAGGAGAGCCAAATAATTCTGATCAACTTGCATAATTATCTCGATTAATTCTACACTCTCAAGTTTTAATATTGCGCTTAGTATCAATATAATAATGAGGTGAATTCTTATAAAATTCCTGGGTGCCCTTTATCCTGATTTTTGATTGACAGAAAGATTACCTAATAAACCTCCAGTACAAACTAATTAATCACTTTGAATACAACACTAAATTGGCAGGCATAAAAAACAAATGAGACGGGTGTTAAGGACCATTTTCAAATGACCTTAGTTGAAAGCCAAGTACAGGCTGATTTCATCTTGAGCAGTGAGTGCTAGGTTCCTGCTTCTGTCCTCTTTGTGCCCACACCCGCCTGCCACTCCCCGACAGGCACATGATCGGCTCTGTCTGGGACCAGACAAGGAAGCAACAAGTCCCTGAATAACTCTGGTGAATGGCTGGAACGAAATGCCAGCTACACCTGGCTTGGCCTCTAGTGCCCTAGTGGCCTACATCTTCCTAGCAGCATTTAGTGTAGTGAGCACCAGCATTGGTTGGCTCCTTGTAGGAACTTTTACTTCAGTTCTGTACCCCTGGCAGGGCCCTTTGGTATCAGCCAGTCGGTGTTACAACGAAACCTGGCATTTTGATCATCTGATTGGACTTTAAATAATTTTTTTCCTTTGGGTTCTTTTACTAAATTAAAATTTTCAAAGGGAACTAGCTCCCTGGGTAAATCCACTCACTGCCAAGCCCTAGGGATCTGAATTCAATCCCTGGGACCCTCATGGTAAAGGGAAAACTCTCATGGTGAAGGCTAAACTCTGAACTCTACATCGCTACTCACATGCTGCACTGCCATCCATAAGTAAAGCGAGAAGGCACAGAGAGGTACTACCATTTCCACCAATATAGGATATTTGGCAAAACAAGAGAGGGAGGAAGGAAGGAATTAAGTGGTTCACAGTGTGAGGGTATGATCTAACAAAGCCAGGAAGTCCTGGTCGGTGGACTGTGAGCTATGTGGCTGGTCGCAATGGGTCCACAGACAGGAAGCACCGAGACAAATGATAGTGCTCACCTTGCTTTCTGGTTTTTGTGTAGTCCAGGATCCCAGCCCACGAAACGGTGTCACCTACTGTTAGGCTAGCTATTCCCGTCTCAGCTAAACATCTCTCCTAACACCCTCACAGACATTCTCAGAGGTGTGTTTGCACACTGACCGGAAACCCACTCCAGTTCAGCATGAAGATTAACTACACCTAGAAAGCCAGAGATCTTAATAGTTTATGGGCTTTTGCTCATTGCTCTTAAAGGAAAGAGAGTTAGTTCATCATCAGATTTGATCTTGAACACGAAAAGCAAAAACTACCCACCCTCTTTCCCACCACCCCCTCTGGGCTCACACCAGCTTCTGTGCTCTCTGGGTTATCTGATCAAAGTACCTTGGGGGAGATGCAAGGCCCTGCAAGAATAGGAGCACATTTCATAGCTTCCGTATGTTCTTCCTGCAGCAAATAACAACTCAAGGGTTTCCTGCTATGCATCTCGAACTGTAGAAATGATCACCAAAAGTACAGGCTTTGATCATTCAACCTAAAAGGAAGAAAGAAAGGAAGGAAGGAAGGAAGGAAGGAAGGAAGGAAGGAAGGAAGGAAGGAAGGAAGAAACTGACAGACAGACATAGCTAAATATAAAGACAGATAGACAACAGACAGATACATATAAACATGGAGCAGTCCTAAGAACTACATAGTAATGTATTGGGCTTCCTAAGCCCCGCCCTATCTTGAGTCCACCCAATCTGCTTCCGAGTGTTGGGATGTTGCTCACGGTATCCTTTCTCTGCTGGACCTTCTTCACTCATGACTGGCTACGGGCTACGTGTCTGTTAATTTCCAGAGGCACACATGCCTCCTACCAGCCAAGAGGTGCACTGAGGGGATACTCATGAGACCCCGTGCTCATTGGCTCTCCTTGCTATATGCTCCCTTCTCTGCCAGGCTGTCTTCTTCCAAGCCACGCCCAGCCCAGCCCGGCTCCTTCAGCGCCACCCTCTCTTTCCTGTTCCTGGCTGCTCTGAGACAGAAAGGGAGAGCGGAATTATTTATTGTGCGTCTGTTTGAAGTGAAAGGCTTTTACATTTTAATGAGCACTAAATAGGTGCGAGGAAATATTGTTCATTAGCTGTAATCTGCGGAATTGCTTGAGTGAACTTCCTTTGGAGGCTGCTTTAAGCGGTTCACTCAAGTAGAGCAGTTTGTATGGTAATTAAGGGAGCATTTTTCTGTCAACATCTGTGCTGCTATTTATAACAGGGGAGGTGGCTTGCGGCTCCACTGGAGGGCTGGAGGGTGTGGGTGCTGAGAGATGCAGGTGGGATGGGGTGGCAGTCAATGCTCGTAGCCATGACAGGCTGGCAGCCATGACAGACTCCTTTCTCTGCCTTTCCTCGCATTCAGCCTCAACTGATTCTCAAAGAAATCCATCCACATTCATCGTAGCTACAAGAATCCTTGCTCTGACATCTATTCATTAATCACAACCCCCACCTGGCAGCCCAGGCAGGGACATTCAAGAGGCTGCGGAGAAGCAAGCCCTCTTCAGCTTTGTCAGGGTGTGTTCTGTCTCTTGTGCATTTTGATGGAGCAGCAAGATACCAGAATCAGAACTGTGGCACTTGGGGCCAGTCAGAGATGACCAGGAAGGAAACACCGAACTGGGCACCTCCCATCCCTGCGGCCCAGGCGAGGGGACAGTCACCTTTTCTTATCACAATTTGACAGTCTGAGCACAGCCTGCAACAAGCGTGACTCCGTGTCCCTCTGAGGTGGCCTGAAGGAGTCTTTATATTCCTGGCAATACCACAATGACACGGCCCCATACCCTCCAACTTGAACTAGAGAGCTTACCTGAAAAGACCCAGGAGACAGACTTGTGAGGGCAGAGGACATTCAGTAGGAGGCTGGCCTGGCTGTGCTGAAGCCCGGAGCAGGAAGATATGGGCAGGAAGTGAATGAGCAGAGGAAAGAGCCTGCGAGGGAGGCTCATGGCAAGACTGTTGGGCTGAGTCGGGTCTGGTACTGACTGATGGCCCAGCTTTAGGAGGGACCCAGAGGAGTAGGTCAGGCTGTGCCCATGGGTGAGCTAGGAGCTGGGGGCAGAGAGATGAAGGCAGGCAGTGCTGTAGGTGAGGGTGGGTGGGTGGGGAAGGCAAGACCCCATCTTCTAGAGTTAAGGAGGAGTTGGAAAAGCAGTAGCTAAGTGCCACATCTACTCCTCCGAAAAGACTGGTCCAGTCTTTTTAAGTTTTCTCCAGCTTAAGGTAGAGCCAGGCAGGATTCCTGAGAAGAGCAGCCACTTTGCCTAGCTGTGAAGGTGCAGCCATGGAGGGGCAGGAGCCAAGCATATCCGGCCACTGGAAAATGGTGGAAGGCCTCACCCACCAGGCTGGGGATCTTATATTACAGCAAGGGAGTTTCTCTGTCCACGGTTCACACTCTCCTTCCCTTCTTTTCTCTTCTCTCTTCTTTCCTTTCTTCCACCATCCCTTCCTTCTTTCCTGTCGTTTGAGACAGGGTCTCCTGTAGTCCAGGCTGGCCTTGAACTCCATATGTAGCAAAGGGTGACTCGTACCCTCCGGGCTTCCTCTACCCTTACGTGCTGTATTCACAGTTGCGCACAGCACAGCTGGTTGGTGCAGGGCTGGGAGTGAAGCCCTGGGCTCCATGCGTCTTAGAGAAGCACTGTACACCCTGAGCCACATCCCCAGCCCCCCAACTCTATGCCTTTAAGATTTTAGTACATGGCCAATATTTGGCACATAGTAGGAGAAATCAATATCTTTTGAGTGAATGAATAAATTATTGAGGATTTGTTGATATCCAGAATGACGTACAATAAAAATGTGGCGCATGATGGTGGCCAGCTCCTCTTCACCGGGGGACCTTTTACCCAGGCGGCGAACTGGGAAAGGATTCTCGGCCTTCTAACGGAATAAGTTCCTTTCATCCCCCAGGAAAGCTTGATTTTGGAAAAGATACATTGAGAAACATGAGGCCTACTGTGGAAATTACATGAGTGTGATGCTCTGAATGAGAAACGCTCCCCATAGGCTCGTGTATCGGAACACCCGACCCCCGGCTGATGGTGATGCTTGCCTAGGCCCTGGAACTTTAGGACAGGGCACCTCGCTGGAGGAAGTGTGTCACTGGGGCTGGCTTGGAGGGTTTCAAGCACAGAGAAACTGCTTCCTGGTGGTGATGAAGGATGTGACCTCTCAGCTTCCTGCTCCTGTCACCTGATGTCATCTGCACACCAGGACAGACTCCTACTTCCATGCAGCCCTAAGACAGAATAAACCCTTCCTTTCTTAAGTTGTCTTTCTTTGTGGTGTTTTATGACAGCAACAAAAGTAACTAATACCACCAGGGATCCTTCTGTGTCTCTGTGACCAAAACACTTGACAGAAGCAATGGAAAGTGGGGAAAGTATATTCTGGATCATGATCTCAGAGAAGATTCAGGCCACCATGGAAGGAAAGGCCTGTGTGAAGGCTATTCCTGGTTATCGATGTGACTATATCCAGAATTAACTAAAACCCAAACGATTGGGCATTTTTCTTAGTTGAATAATTGAGGAAATATTTTCTCCTCAACTGAATAATTTGACATGAACAGACACACTTCTAATCCAGATCTTTGAGGTGAGAAGACCCACCTTTAATCTGAGACATGCTTATTTCTGGTAGCTTATATAGAGGACAGGGAAGAAGGAAGCTTTTGCTCTCTTTGCCTGCCTGCCCTCACTCTCACTAGCAAATCCACTCCTTCAATGGTGTTCGAATCCACTTCTTTGGGATTCTGGCACATACTGAAAGCCACGTGCGACATCCAGCCTTGTGGTCTTTGGACCTTCAGTTCATAGGCAGCCATTGTTGTTGGATTAGCTGGACCATAGCCTTAAATTATTCTAATACCCCTCCCACATTATATATAGACATACACACAGACATAGACATACACATAGACAGACAGCTAGATAGGTAGACAGACAGACAGATAGATGATAGATACAAAGATAGATAGATAGATAGATAGATAGATAGATAGATAGATAGATAGTTAGATTCTGTAAGTTCTGATATAGAGCTCTAACTAATACAGCATGGCTGCATGGTCTATATGACAGACCAGGAGACAGAAAGAACAGATCATGCCCAATCGTGGATATGAATTTTAAGGCTCAGCCACAGTTACCTACTTCTGGCAGTCAGGCCTCACCTCCTAAAAGTTCAATAGCATTTAAAGAATGATACAAGCTGGGAGTGAGGGGGCCTAAATGTTTTTAAGTAATGGAAACATTAGCCTGTGGGAGACATTCTAACCATTACATGGAAGCTCTACTTCTGTTGGACCAGCTTTGTAACAACTGAGTATCAGGGATACATTCTCCTTATTAAACTCCATCTTCGCTGACAGGAATTGTATTTTATCGCTATGTTATTTTTGTCTTGATTTTTACATGATTATTAAGCCATGTTTGAATTCTGTGTTTGTCCAAAGGCAATTTCACTTAATGACTCATTTTGAGAAGTCAAATAAAAACAAACAAATGTAATGAATCCCAAGTGACTGAAGACAATTTACACTTGGAGATGCTACAAATAACTCAGATTTTCAAGTGGCTGCCACATTAATTGTCAGCTCAGAGTAGCTTCCTTGTCACGATCCTACAATAAAAATAAGTTTGGGAGAAAAATCTGCCATCTACTGGATGTCTCCCTGCCCTCCATGTTGGTCAGCTTTCTGTAACTATAACAAAGAACCAGATATAACCCACTCCTTTTACACAGGAATGTTTATCTTTGACTCTCATTTTAAAGGTCGCAGTCCACTGCCCCTTAGGTAGGCCTGTTGTTCTAGGTCTATGTTAAGGTACAACATGCTCGAAGGCCATGTGCTCACTGTCTGGGTCCGGCAAGTTTAAAGAGAGAGAAAGCCATGGGTTATGACCCACGATCCCACTACAACACACAGTACCACAGCCTTCCTCGGGTAAAGGCTCACGAATGCTAAAGAGGATGCAACCGAAGAGAACAGTAAACTGACTCAGCCACGGTCCTGTGAGACAACGCACAGCCACTGCATCAGCTGTCGTCTGCACATCAATCTTTATATAGGAACCTAGGAGGCGGCCTTGCAAGGGTCAAGCCTCTAGAAATGAGATGACATCTCTACGAACTTAAAAATTTAATCTTCTTCTGTCGGACACACACTTCTAACCTACTGAGGTGACATTACCCTTGATCCAAAGACAGATTACAAACAAACTGTTAGAAAGATATTTTGCAAATTTCCATCACAGTGGTGTCTGAGTTGGGTAGAATTGGGTAGAGTTACCTCGTGGGAGAACGGGCATCAGGGTGGAGTACGGGTGCCATCAAGATTGTGGCACAGGTCTCACCTTTAAGAGATTTAACTCTCACTGAAATTCATTGGTGATGGCTAGCCACTGACTGTTTCAAATGAGAAACATACAAGATCCAGTTGGAAACGTAGATCATTCAAAGCAGTGGAGGAGCAGAGAAGGGGAAGGGAGAAGCAGAGGAGTGGAGGGGGGAGGAGGAGCAAGGATAGGAGGAGAAGCAGAGGAGGAGAGGAGGAGGGGAGGAGGGCTCAAAGTTCTTACTAGCTGAAGAACTGGGCTCCTGAAGAGAATGGAAAACATTAGGTTAGAGCCTGCCCAGAGATTCCTCTGTGTGTGTGTGTGTGTGTGTGTGTGTGTGTGTGTGTGTAGGTGGTGCCACCTCTCTTCCTAAGATGGGTATATTAACATAAGAACCAGAGCTGGTGATGGGCTTGTTTGCTTGTTTATATATCACACACACACACACACACACACACACACACACACACACACACACACACACACATCTGCTCTTCTAAGTTATGTCATTGGGAACTTTTAGAATACTCAAAAAGTTGGGCTGCCATTTTTGACCATTGCTACAAAACCATGCATCACAAACATTTTCCTCACCTCTGAAGGAATCCTGAGCTCCTTAGCAGTCACCCCTCATACCCACATCCCTCCACTGAGTAAACTGTGGTGCCTTCACTGAGCTTGCCTCAGGAATATCAATTGAGAGATGTCAGTGGGGTCTCCGAGGGCAAACTCTGGATGTGGAGATTAAGCAGAGATGTCTGTGCTAGAAATGAAACTTCCAGAATCACCTATCAGTGGGAGATGCGGGTAAACACAGAATAAAGGCTGAAAAGACAGGGACATCTCTAGACTCCAGAAGAGGCTGACATTCGAATCTGAATGCACACAGGGAAGTGTGGTTCCTGCTGTGTGTGCACAGTTTCCCACGCCACCTGGTTACTGATAAATAACCCCATGGACCTTGCTCTGCAACCATCACTTCCCAGATTGACCGAAGGGAAGAGAGAAGTTATTTCAAATCTCCTGCTATCATTTTCTGCAAGTTGTCTGTTACACTCTATATTAGAGTATATATGTATATACTCTCTGTGTTTCCTCTATATATAGGTGTGTGCATGTGCACGTATATGCGTATGTATGCAATAGAATGCATATATCACAAGGGAGAGCCATTTGATTGTCATACAGGATATGAGTTGATCAACTAACCGTCCACTGCAGAGACTGAGAATCCAGTGTCTGCTCAGTCCATGGGATGGGGCGTTTCAACATTCCGACTTGATGCTGGAGGAATTTTGGAGAGCCAACTCTTCAGTCCATGCTGGGAAACCAAGGACTCAGGGATGTGATGTCAGAAATGAAGGATGTAACTGTGACAGAGTAGCCTGCAGGAGTGAAGGCAGGCAGCATGGCTGGGGCTGGGGGTGGGGGTGGGGGTTTCCCTCAGATCTCTGTGTGTCTAGGCTTCAGACTGTAGCTGTTGCCTTTCTGATGGAGGTCTTTCCTCCTTCAGTTAATCCATCCTGGAAGCGGTCACAGACCCACCCACAGCCAGACCTCTTATTTCATCCCATGTCCACACAAGTTGACAACCAAGACACACCCATTAATGAAAATCTTAAAATATCAGATCTTCCATTTTTTTTTTCTCTTACCAGTGGCATTAAGTCCCCAAGCCATGGTCAGATCTCTTTTACCTGTGTGGCAGGAATAGAAATTAATGTCCGCTGATGGGGGAGGAAAGTCTTCTGAGTTGCTGGTATAACATATGACCTTTATACTCATGCCTCCTGTGTGGCAGACTTTCTCTGGGGAGACACAATACGTGTCTACTCACCCCAAACGGGGCACCCCGACAGACCAAAGTAGGATTGCCCCAAAGTCCAATCTGTCGAAATAAGGAGTTTTTATTGGGGTTCCTAACAGGAGTATGTGGGAGGGGGTATGTACAGGACAGGGGTGAATCCAAGCAGCAGCTGCATCACTGGAAAGTTCATCCCCGCAGGGTGATGACTCCTGATGCAGCCAAGGTGCTTTCTACACAGTTCTCAGGAACTGGGCAGTCTCAGCATTTCTGCTGCCGGGCGGGTCGGTCCTGTCCTCGGAATGGATTGCTCCTTTCTACATACGGGGCCCTGGAGAATGTCCCAAGTTCCCATTTTCCCCTTTGTTTAACCTCCTACTTCCCATGAGCTTCTGCCTCCCTTCTAGAGGGAGTACTCCAGCTCAAAGGAATTCAGTTCCTTTCATTCACCCACTCAAAACAGTAGGAAATAACCATCTTAATAATCTTGGATATTTTCTTATTTGTATACTTGCAATATATGCTCACATTGTTGACACCCAGCAAAGCAACACTGATTGCTCGTAAGAATCTAAAGTAGCTGTAGAGAGGGCGGGAGAGGTGGCTCAATGGTTAAGAGCACCGACTGCTCTTGCAACATTGTCAGATAGCTGAGAACATAGCTCACAGTCATTTATTACTGCAGTTCCAGGAGATCTGACCTCTTGTCCTGGCCTCCATGGACACTGCATGCATGCATTGCACAGCTATACATGCAAGTGAAACACACATGAAATAAACATGAATAAATCTCTAAAAAAAATTAAAGCAGTTATGTAGATTTCTGAAAAAAAAAACCACTATCTGTGAAAACTAAGTTTTTTCATGCCTGCCTTATCTGGTTTGCTTTTTATAATGTACATTTTGTTCATTTAGTGCAGTCACACATTTTGAAGTACTCTCTTCAAAACGCAGAGAGGGAATTGCCTTTGCTGGTTTTGATCACGTAAAACTTACAAATAAGACATTTACAATAAGTGCTTTGAGGATGTTTTGTTGAAGGTTTATACTATCCATGTGCTGGTCTGTGTTTGTGTATTTGTCTGTGTGTATGTGTGTGTGTGTGTGTGTGTGTGTGTGTGTGTGTGTGTGTGTGTGTGTGTGTGTGCACAGTACACCTGGAGGCCAGAAGAGGGCGTCAGATCTGCTGGAGTTGGAGTTACAGGCAGTTGTGAATCACAATGTAGGTGCTGGGAACCAAACTCTTCAAGAATAGAAAGTGCTCTTAACTGCTGAGTCAGCTCTCCAAATTTTTTTTTTGACCATTTTAAGTTTTAGCCAGTTTATATGACTATATGTGAAAAAGATAGGTTCGCCAATGGAATTTGGCATTTGTCATCCGCAAATGCAGTATCTGCCAAAGTTCTGTAACAGCCAGCTAAGGTGTCTAATCCAGGTGCCATTGAGCTCTCCCACTCAAAGGTAGTGTTACACGGCTGGCGGGATGTATTTTGGTACAACATGAGCATTTACCTTCGAATTAAAACCTGATGCATGCTGCCAGTTTGCTGTATGTATTAATCAGCTCCTAAAACACGCCCCCAGAGTGATTTTAGCTTTGTAAGTTCCCAGTCGATTTTAATGCAGCTTCTCCAACTTTTTTTTTTTAAATGCCCATTCCATCCCGAAACTCACTCCCTAAGACAGTCACAGCTGGAATATAAAAGACAGCTAGAATGAGTTTATCAGATGGCTCACCTCTACTGTTTGTGAAACGTTTACATCAATGTGTAGCTAGAGAAATTAAAACCCCCGCTGAGTAGCCTAGAAGAGCTGCAGTGGGGCGGAAGAGGTTACTTAGAAAGGCATTTTAAGAACTTTAGCCAACAAATCCTCGTCTGCAGTAATGCTGAGCAGAAGAGGGGAGGGAACGGAGGGGGAAAAGAGAGAGAGTTCGAAAGTACTTGCATGAAAAATGTCAAAATTTGGAACTTAAAACTAAAAGTAGAAAGTGTTAAGAGATGAGGCTCCGAGGAACAGCCCAGCACCAGAAGCAATATGGCTAAGGACCCCATACTGCGAGTTGAAACCCCTCTGCTTCCTAGGAACTTCTCTCTCCAGGTTACCGTGACATGCGAGTTGCCCACAAATGCCTCTCATGGCTCCGGCATACACCAGGGACAATTTCGTCTATTCTCTATTCTCCTTCTCGGGGGTTGATGCATTGTGGGGGAGGGAAGCCCATTTGGAGCCACTTCACACAAGCAGAGCTGGCCCTGGAAGTCAATGGAATCGGTGGGTAAAAGAGCGCAGCCCCGGAAGGAAAGGTCTGGGTAGGAGCTCAGCCCTTCTAGCTGACTGGACAACCCTCTGAGACTGATGGGAAGATCAAGTAAATCACTGTGTCTCTAGAGTACAAGAGAATCTGTAAAAGGGAAAGGGTCTCTTTACTCTAACTTTTAAAAAGAGTTTTAGGGCCAGTGAGAAGGCTCAGCAGGAAAAGGTGCCTGACCTCCAATCCTAAGGGTCTGAGATACAGGCCTGAATGGAGGAAGGGCAAAACTGATGTCAGCCAGTTGTCCTATGACCTCAACACGAGCCCTCTAATAAGTAAGTAAGTAAGTAAGTAAGTAAGTAAATAAATAAATAAATAAATAAATAGAAAGAAAGAAAGAAATGCAATAAAAGATTCTAAGATCATCTCTAATGATTTGAGAATTTTACACATTGTATTTTTGTTGGCAAATTCTTTATTAAGAGAGTATACTGAGAGAGATTAGTGAGCAAAATTCCTACCATAGTAATCCTGAGAAAAGCACAAAGTGAAAGCAATTGTGCAGGGTGATTTCTTTTTGTAACAAGGGTGCCTCAGAACCCTGACTGGGCTAACTAACAAACACACCGGCCAAAATGCCCCCTGCCTTTTATCCCAGTCATAGGTGGCAATACTGCTTCCTCACATTGATGGGAACTTGCCTTTGAAATCTGACGCAATTGACTAATTGGTGCAAAGGGGAAGAGGAAAGTTCTGGAAGCATGGTCCCATGTTAGGCTGACTACCTTTGATGGGACAAAAACATCTCTCACAGATATTACTCAGTCTGAAACTTTCTGCTCCAAACTGATGTCATGTGATCGGATCCTGACGTTATCTTGTCACGCCCCTATGTCAGGAGGATTCATGTGCCTCTAGCCTTATATAAACTCTTTATTTTTGGTATTACATTGGAGAAGTGGGTTTTGTTCTATGCTTTCGTCACTGATTCCATCGCTGTGGACACTCTGAAGCCCTGAAAAGCAGAGACTAGATTTATCAGGTGGAAATAAGGCAGCCTGTGACCTCCGGACACTACTGTGTATAAGTAGACTAATTTCTGGGGTTTGCTAATGACATACATTTAAAAAAAAAAGCTAAGATCATCTGTGAGCTAAGTTAATAAAAATATCTGAATGCACTTCCTAACACCTTCAAAAGTTGTCATGTGTGACTTGCTTTTGTGGGAAAGAAGTAAATTTCAGCTGCTGAACGCTGGGATTTTCTGGATTTTCCAGTAAATAATGACATCAAGACTTTCTAATTCGTAACTCTTTCATATTCAAACTTCACCAAAGTCAAACACCTACAGGAAGAATTGTACTCCTGTACATAGAAAGCCTTGGGTAGCATGCAGGGCAGATAGGAAAAGCCTGTGATTTATGCCAGCAGAGAGCCTACAACATACTTGATATGATAAATAGGTTATATAGATTATATATATACATATAGTATATGTACATATATACATTATACACATATATGTATATATACATTACATACACATATACATACACATGCACACATATATACACACACACATATATATGTATATACACACACATATATATACACACATATATGTATACACACACACACACACACACACACACACACACACACATAAATATTGAGAGACCAAGTTTTGAAATTTTGGGTTCAGGCTCCATCTGAAAAAACCGGACCTAAGTTTGAACTTAAGGCCAGTACCAAGCATTAGTTTCCAAGTCACTCTCGAAGAAAACTCCTAGCTCCAGTTCCTAGGCTGAGGCCAACAAGACCTACATTTCCAGGTTAATCTGCCCCAACACACCTGCGTCTAGCACCAGTCTCCAGGTTATTTCCCCCAGCAACTTTGCAGCTCCTGCTGTTGGGAATGTAAACAGAGCAGCAGCAGAGAGTTGCAGTAGCTGCCACTAGGAGCAGGGGCAGATGCTGGAAATGTGAACAGGGTCCCCAGCGGGGAGCCACTGAGATGAGTTAGCGCTAGTTCCAATGGCCTCCTGCAGCCAGAACTAGGGAGAGCGCGACCACCAGGGTACACTCGGGAACCCTTCCCTCCATTTTTATTTTTTACCACAGCAAATAAAGACTCTGGTGTGATTGCATCGGATTGGCTCTGTCTTTCAGAGTTCACCAATACTTCCTTGGCACTACAATATATTTATATTTATGTGTGTGTGTCTGGGTGTGATAGATAGATAGGTAGGTAGGTAGGTAGATAGATAGATAGATAGATAGATTGATAGATTGATAGATTGATGGCAGATGATAATAGAAAATTGATAGACACATAATAGATAAGTGATAAGAGATGCTGTATAGTTGGTGACAGATTCCCAGAGTCTACAGTGGAAAGATCATGTACCACGCACACCTAATTCCTCTCCACTAGTTCTAGTCAGTGCCTGTTGGCTCATCAGCTCTCCTGGACACTGGCATTCATAGAGACTTTATCAGGATTCTCAAGGGAATGCCATCTTAGAACCCATGATTATACACCCATCCATCCCAACAAACGTAGCAGAAACTTCAAGGATCAGCAGGGTGTACAGCTCCTTTTCGGAATGTTCTCCCATGCTGCTTCCTTTGGCTTTTTGCTTGTTTTATTTGCTTTTTTGTTTAATTTTGCTTTTTGAGACAGGATCTTGCTGTTTATCCCTGACTGGTCTAACTATGTAGCTCAGGCTAGCTCCAAACTCCTGGTCCTGCCTGAGCTTCTCAAGTGCTAGGACAGCAGGGTGTGCCCTCATGCCCACTCTGTCCTTTCTGCACCCTCCCTCTCTCCCTCCCTCCCTTTGTTCCTCCGCCCCATGTGACAGACTTGGCACTGCTGCTTCTCTGGGCAATGAGTTTCCTTGGGCTGGACTGTAATCAAGTGTTTGACCTGTAGCAAGACTCGCAGTTCTTGGTCTCGGAAGCTGAGATTTATCTCACATTTACCTGAGAGTTCTCGGATCGCTAGATATAAAGTTATTGCCCCTTAACTATTCTTGAAGGGACCCAGAGCACAGGGCAGCATTTTATAGAAGATTCGGTTGAGATCATTGTTTAATAAATGACTGTGAGCTAATTTTTAAAGTTTTTAAATCTTTTTGCTCTTAAGTCTTGCTGACTCTGGCCTGTGCCAAGTACCTAGCTTCTGTCTGTTAAGTTGTTCCGCAGATGTTACGGCCACTTTGATAAACAAAGACTGGGGCTCTTTCTAGCAAGAAATGTGTCTTACATAAAGGAGACTTCCGAATCCAGACCCATAAATTTAACTGTTATCCCAGCTCTTCAAGGTTTGTGCTTTGTGACCTCTTTTCACATTCAAATTCCTGATACCATCTTCCTAAGAAACCCTTACAACAGCCATTTTTACTGCCTTGAAATAATTAAGGAACACTTTTTTTTTTTTTACAAAAATAGAAATGCACTCTGGGTGACCAACAAGTGACCCCCCCAAGTCACTTCTGATTGCCAGTGATGCAGATTTGCACACTGTGATACAAGTTCACATGGCTGGAAGGTCTCATCATCATTTGTGCTTCTGAAAAAGTTCTTTTCCAAGCGTGTGAATCGAAGCCCATGTAAGGTACCTCAGGGAAGTAACTGAACACCCTACTGCCAGTAAATACGGTGAGGAGAGAAGGAAGCTGAGAACACAAGGGATCTGAGAACATACACCATCTGAAAAAAAAGAAAGAAACTGCCTCAAAAAATTGCCGAGCCTTCTCTCTGAAGCCCGCTGAATCTGTATGCACTAATGACCACGTGACAGGAGATCTCTGCCAATTGGGGCTGAAGGCTACAGAGGCATCAGAAGCAGGAAGGGGCATCAGAAAGCAGGGATATCCTTTTCATCTGGGTCTTTCTAGGTCACTTGATGGAGCCCTGTCAGGCATAGAGCACAGTTATAGACAAGTGTTGAAGGGGACGAAAAAGAAAGAAATCCCCAACTCTCTTCTCCCTCCTCTCTCTCCCCCATACCCACATAAACAGCAAAATAAAAACTGTAAACAACCTCGTGTCTCTTATATTTTTTTCCCTTAGATTCTTCTCGCCTCAATGAATGTGATTCCAGGCACTTGTAGCTTTCTAGCAGTGATGAGGATGAGGAGGGGGATGGGAAACGCAATGTCTTCTCCTTATCAGGGTTGAACTCTGGAAAGCTGACTAGCAAGCTAGCGTTTGCTGCTTGCTGTTCGTTAATCAGGAGCTGCTTGGATCTCAAGCCTAAGATTTCCTACATGCGCGTTCTCAGAAGGTTGGAGGATGAACAAAATACCGGTACGCACTGCCTGGGAGATGGCCTCGTGAGAATGCTTTGACCCTTAAGCCTCTTCCACCTCCTCCGTTCTCTGCCTAGAGCTTGTATTATAAATGTCTGTTAGTCACGAAGGATGACCAAATTCTATAAAATAAACAATGTTTTCATGACATCAAGCTTCGAGCATCAGAACGAGAAGAAGAAGACAGTTCTAGAAAGCTAAAATGTAAGACGTAGGATGGCGAAGACAACCAACTATTGAGATGCTCTTGGGACACGGGAAGGAAGATAGCAGGGCTGGCCACGGAGGGCAGGTGCCACACTCTGGTCACATGCCAGAGGCAGGAGTGGGCCACATGCTTGCTGAACATGCTCGACTTGTGACTTCAGATCACGTGTTAGCCGCAGTCTGAATTGCAGGCAGATATGTGGCAGACCTAAAATCCAGCCCATGGGCTGGAGAGATGCCGTAGCAGTTAAGAACTCTTCTAGGGGGCAGGAGTTGAGTTCCCTGTATCCACGTGGTAGCCAGCAAGCATCTGCAACGCCATCTGCCGGAGATCTTGTGCCTGTTGGCCTCAGTGGGTCCCTTTAAAATGCATGCTGAATAAAGATATGTGGGAGGATCCAAGCAAGGGGGCAGGCGGGTAAGGGGAGGATAGTAGTAGTGAGTGAGTGATTATTTCTGGCCAGAGAGTGTCTGAGTACTGCGTGGAATTGCTCTTGGAAACCCAGAGAAGATGAGGCCTCCTTGTGATGCAGAGGGAAAGGAAGTCGAGGCTAACTCCATTCAGTATTATAAGGAAAGTCTTAATCCCCATCGTATCTTCACACAGCTCCTATGGGGACAGGCAAGAGCACAACCTCAACAGACACCGAGCTCTTGCATAACTCACTGTGGAGATTCTTGGGAGGCAGCGCATAGAGTCACACACGTAGAGAACCGTTCTCATTGTCTAACCACACCGTGTTCATGACATCAGCTGGAGCAAGGACCTTGTACATTGGAGGAAGATCTCTAAAAAACCTACTAAGTCCAACAGCAAGGAGACCTCACGCGGCTTTCCCTCTTCACAGATCCTGGTGTGTCAGTAGCTTGTTTTAAAGCACCATGGCTTCCAACAAGATCGGGAAACAATAGGAGCTGTGTGATTTGCTAAGTATTTAAATTACTTTTGTGTATTTATACTTAATAATAAAAACAAGTTGAAATCTAATATAATTCAATATAATATAAATTAAATATAATTAGATTAATACAAATCACATTTATTAGTTAAAATGTTTAATTTTAATTAAAGAGTATTTTTCTGGAGCAGAGAAATTTTTACTCTTTACCAAGCTATTTATCAAAGCATCCACGAGATCTGAAATATCTACATTTTAAGATACTTCAGAGTCATTTTCCATTAAATAAAATAAAAATGTTTGTGCTATAATCAAACATGTTGACATGAAATATGTACACCATTATAAAATACAATTAATATCATGTCAATTTACTTGCATTAAACACAAAGGTGGCTTTGTAGAGTATTTTTAAAAGATTAATTGGCTTATGATTATAGAACAAACACATAGTTGTTAACAGAAACCACAGGCAGCCTGCTAATATTTTTCTTATGTGAGGAACTGTTATGGTTCAGAAGAGTCCAATCACCTTGGAGAGGTAGTAAAATGTCTTCAATTCACAGAAATTTGCTTCATTCCCTAGTTCAGATTGCTAAATGCTCATAGTCATATCTCGTCATGATATTTCCTCTCACTGAAAAGGCTCCGAGGCTGGAGAGACAGCTCAGCTGTCTGAGCACTGGGTGCTCTTTCAGAGTTTAGTTCCCAGGGCCTACGTCAGATGGCTCGCAAGCACCCGTAACTCTTCAGGGCATCTGACACTTCTGACCTCTCAGGGTGCCCGCACACGACCACATTCAGAAATGCACACCTACACATAATTCAAAATAATAAAAAAAAGTATGTTGTTTTTAAAAAAGAAATTTAAGTATTATAGGAGAAGAGAGAATTGGAAGTGTCAAATAGAAGCTGCCAGTGTGTAAAATGGTATTTGTTTAACAATGCTAAACTGTGTCTATAGTTATGTATCTATCTATCTATCTATCTATCTATCTATCTATCTATCTATCTACTATCATCTATCTACTATCATCTATCTATCTATCATCTATTTATCTGTCTATTATCTATCTCTCATCTATCTATTATCTCTCTATTATCTATCTCTCTATTCGTCTATCCATCTCACCAGCTCTTAAAGGACACACCCTCAAAGCCAATTAACTCTTGATGCAAGACAGCTATGAAAGAAAGGAAAAACCTAGAGGAAACGCAGCCACTGGGCGAGTGTACACTCCTTTCAGTCACGGTTGCTTCTAGAATTACACCCTTAGCATTAACTACTCCGCTAAATATAATTTCTGAGCAGCTTGGCTATGCTGGGACCAATAATGTTCCAGCAGATGTTAACAGTGAGGGAATTTAAAGATTGTGGAGTTTCACGGGTGCAGTAAAGCTGCAATGGGAACAGAAATATTACCGGAGCCGTTCCGTTCCAAGTGCGTTCCCGGTTACTGACAAGTGATACATGACTGATGGCTGGGTCCAGGGGAACGGGACTTTATACTTACTGGTCAGCAGCATATCAGTCTCATAAATTAAACAAAGTTTTATGGATTCCTCATTCCTTTGCGGGCTGATCTTCCTCGGAGGGTCTTTGTTTCATGTTAATTCTGTCATCTAAGCTTTGTTCAAGCATACTGTTCTCTTTAAGCACAGTAGAGCCTCATTCCGGGCTTCCCGACTGCCACAAATCCATCCCAATTATTTTTTAATCTTGGTGTTATCTCCAAGTGGAACTCTGGGAATACCTCCATGTGTTTTACGACGAACACCATCAGACTTAGCACTTTTTATACAAGTCCCCATAATGGCCTAAAAGGAACAATTTTATAATCTCTAAAATGGAGATAGGTAAAAACTCAGCCATACAGCATCATCCCTCCTGGTGAAGAGTCTGAACAAGGTGTTCACTGTCCCCGAGAACACCGGAGGGAGACTGGAACGCGGGAGCGTGGACACAGTGCCTCTTACAACCTGAAGTATGAATGGCAGCACTTCCAGTAGGTTAGTCAGCCACAGGAAAGTAATAACTCCCGACTGAACGTCTTGTGTCCAGTTCACCCTGAGTGTCCCCAACAGAACCACAGTCAGAGTATGAGGCCCTGGGGACCATGAGTGAAGTTGTGTGGAGACCTCATCAGCTAGGAGCACAGGAGTGCTGCAAAGAACTTCAGTTTGGTTCTTAACACCCACAGGGCGTGTCACAACTGCTTGTAACTCCAATGTTTCTGGCCACCAAGTGCACCTTGCTCTTCCTAGCACGCACATGCACAGGCATGAACACACGCACACGCACAAGCATGTGTGAGTGCACACACACACACACACACACACACACACACAGAGGCATGGGCACATACTCAGTTAAAATTTACAAGGTGAAGTTTTCCTTTCCCTGTACATGCAAACCAGCAATATTAACAAAAGGTAAGTTGTGTTAATACAAGACATTCTGATGAGCCAGTAAGTATATGTCAATACTTTTAATAGACATAGTTATTCCTATGTAAATGCATCATATGTAAATGCATCTTTCTCTAGTCTTGTACACAGAAGAAAGAAGCTTTAAGTATCTGAGTTCCCATCCCAGCACACCACGCCACTAAGACCGTGTTGCTTTCGTTCCTAAGTGACATGCAACACATAGATGTTCCCACTTAAAAGCCTGAGATGAATCATGACACCTTGCCCTCTTCCTTCACCCAGACTTTTTTTCTTCTTTTGTTGGATATTTTTCTTTATTTACATTTCAAATGTTATCCTCTTTCCCTGTTTTCCCTCCAGAAACTCCTTATCCCATTCCTCACCCCTTGCCCATGACGGTGAGGGTCCTCTCCCACCCACCCACTCTTTCCCACCTCCCTGCCCTGGCATTCCCCTACACTGGGGCATTCAGCCTTCACAGGACCGAGGGCCTCTCCTCCCACTGATGTCTGACAAGGCCATCTTCTGCTACATATGCAGCTGGAGCCGTAGGTCTCTCCACTCTTTGGTTGGTAGTTTAGTCCCTGGGAGCTCTGGGGTATCTGGTTGGTTAATATTGTTGTTCTTCCTATGGAGTTGCAAACCCCCTCAGTTACCTCAGTCCTTTCTCTAACTCCTCCATTGGGGACTCTGTTCTCCATCCAATGGTTGTCTGCAAGCATCTGCTTCTGTATTTGTTTGACTCATGGATATGCATCTCTTGTTACTAGGGTCTACTGGCTTGAGGATGTGGGCTATTTTGTATCTTCCTGTCCACTTGGACTTTTCAGTGCTTTGGGATTAGCCAAACTTTCTGTCTCTGCTTCCCCACTGCTGGGGTCCTAGATGCCCCTGACACTCAGTATTCTCATGTGTTTACTGGGGATCCATTTGGACTCAAGTCCTCATGTACCTCCTGAACCATTGTCCCCGCTTCTGCAGAACAATTTTGTCACCATCAGTCTCAGACACATGTAGGCCGGGCTCCTGTGGGCCCGTGGATTTGGCTGCAAATTCTCCTGGCATGGAGTCATTCCTTCACAGATTCTAGGGAAGATCTTTCTTCCAACACATCCCTACGCTACTGTAGGGCGTAGGAAGATCAGGCGCCATGAACTGATAACATGTAGGTGGAGAGAGCGGTTTTAATTTTCTTGCTGGTGCTATTATCTTTTAAGTCCTAATAATCTTGCTCATGCTCAGGCCCTGAGCCTATAAATCTATACATGTTCAGTGAGCGATCCAGAAGGTTCCCTCGGCCGTGCGAGGCCCTGATAAAAGCAAACAATACAGCTCCGGCCACTGCTTATTAAGAAAGGAGACACCCACACGGCCCGGCACTGCAATCCTTTTGATTTTGATGGTACTATTTCACTGTCTATCGTAAACTTAGCGAAGCAGGCTTTCTCTATCCTGCCCTCCTTTTATTGGATATAAATCACCCCTGACAGGAAGTTTTATGCCTAAATCCGTTTACTCCTTGTTGGTAGTCTTTAAATTAATATTTATAAGCTGAAAGAGGCCTAAAAGGGTGCAGCAATATAACAGCTAAATGCCTCAGTTGGGCTTGTGCTGATTTCCACCGCCTACACCATTAACACCTTTTAATTACTCTCAACCTTACCATTTACTGCCAGTGCCATGCTGGGCCCACAGCACAGCCTTTGGTGGAGCCAAAGTGGGCAAAACGGGGTTCAGAATGGTGTAGCTTCTGTCCATATGTGGTGGTGGTGGTAGTTGTTGTTCTCTCTCTCTCTCTCTCTCTCTCTCTCTCTCTCTCTCTCTCTCTCTGTTTCCCTCTCACTGTGTGTGTGTGTGTGTGTGTGTGTGTGTGTCTGTGTGTGATATAAGTCACAGCTTAAGTATGGAGGTCATAGGACAACTGTGGGTGTCAGTCCTTGCCGTCCACCTTGATTGAGACGACAAGGTCTCTTTGTTGTGTAGTGTGTACATTCCTGGCCTTCTGCTTCTAGGGAGTCTCACCTCCACCTCCTAAGCTCTCTGTCATAGACCGCTGGCATCACAGATTTCCCCTCCTGCCCCCTATCCTACCCAGAGCTGTGTCTGACTTTATATGGGTTCTAGATCCAGAACCCAGGCCCTCATGCCCAAGCCCTTTACCCACTGAACCATCTTCCTCTCCGCACAGGTGACTTTTGAAAGGTTTTAGTAGGCAGCCATGGGAGGAGGGGCATGGAAATGAGAGTTAACAGGTGGCTGAAACAACGGCTAAGAAATTGTTCAAATTTAAATCAGGCCGTGATGAACTGTTATAATTTCCATACTGAAGGGCATTTCTTAAAATTTACCTCCAAATACAAGGTTACATTGCTAATGGCTGGATTTTAATTTACAGCATTAATTTACAACATGAATCTTGGCCACAGACCAGGCCTTGCTGGTTCCACAACTCCATTCTGTGTGGCTGACTCTTCTTAGCTGTCTTTCCTGTGCTGGCCTCTCCCTGCTCACTGATGCTTTGTTCAGGAGTGTATTCTACTTTTTCTAGCCTAGCCATGTGATTCCACAGGGTGGCCCCAGCCCCAGGATCTTGAATGGTCTCAGTCAGTCAAGGGTTTAGGCATGGGGATGTAGTGTGGTTCTGGACAGGTGACAAGGGGGACAGAAGCAGAGGAAGTGGCTTCTGAAAAACGCATCCTCGTGTTCAAGAGCAGCATCAAGATGGTCCTCCCCTCACTGATATGACCTTCTTGCTATTGTCAAAGGAGCCATGCTGGGGTCAGATCCAATTCCCAGAGGAGGGCAGAGCCTGTGGAACTTAGCAAGGCAGAACTGCTGCTCCCACCGTGACTTCTTGCTCCCAATGAGGAAGCGATAATGTGTTTATTGGTCACACCAACTAGTCTGTTTTCTGACGCTTGTATTCAAAGCCGCTACTCATCTTTAGAGTGACCTGTGAGCTCTGACTCCTGAAGCAGGGTTCAGAGGTCAAATCAGCCTGCCCCTTTGTTTCCCCCTTGCTCAGGATTCAGCTTTCTTTGTCATCAAACTCACTACTTGCTTGCTTCCGGATTCCCTTACCAGTGACTCCTGCAACCTCCCAGAGGCTTCTCCCTCACTTTCTTTGTCTGTATAAACTGGTGCCCCTCCTCCAGCCTCCTGTTAGCATAGTTTCCATGGGAGGCTGGAATAAACAGGTATGCTTATATAATAGATCTTCTTTTATTACTTATTTGACTGCAAAAATACAGGAACTAAATCTGCTAAGTAATCTGCACCATCTTTCTGGATAATGCTGCCTTCTGTCAAATGCAAACTGAGATGTGGAATAATGAGATTGGATTCGGATGTGGCTCCAAAGGCCATGAAAAAAAAAATTAGTGTCAAAGTTTCATGAGTGATAGCTGCCTGCTTAGGCCAGGACGCTAACCACCAAGGGGAGTGTGTGATAGGGAACAACATTGCTTAATATATTTTAATTTTGGTTGTCTACAAAATTGAGTTTGCGCTTTGTTGATAAGAGTCCAAAGTTGTCCTTTAGTTATTTACTTTCATTTGTTTGTCAATGAAATTACCAGCTGCAGCAAGAATTCTCCGAGGTTGGACCGAGTGTAGACCACCTCTGTTAAGATCAGTCAGGAAAGCCGGGCATGGTGTCTCAGGCCTATGAGCCGAGCACAAGGAAAGCTGAAGTAGGCTGTGGGAAAATGAACATTTATTTCAAGACTATGCTGAGCTGCATAGCGAGATACTATCAAACAAACAAACAAGCAAAACTAAAACCAAACCAAATTTAAAAATTAGTAAAAATTCCTTTTTTTTCCAAGTCCCAACACAAGCTAATGGAATCTGAATACCAGGAAGGTTTCAGCCCAGCTCTGTATTTTCAATAAGAATCTCAGGTGATTTTTATAAATATGATAAATAAATCTTGAAACCCATTGGTTTATCAAATTTTTCTATGATTTTTAGAAGTACAGTTTAGTTCGTGAGACCCAGAAGGGTACAAATGGAAGCTTCCCTAGCATATGTCTAAATATTTAGAATTTTAGGAAAATCAACCTAACATGTTTAAAACACTGTGTTCCACCCATCTCTCCTCACAGGATCCCCTCACAACAGCGTGCAAGGACAGTGGCATTATCAATTTCTGGTTCCTTCTGTCCCAGCTACTCACTAAAGCTCTCTGAACCCTGTCTCTGGCCTCTGTTCTGATCTGCATTGCTTCCTAAAGAAGCCCAGACAATCACTGTGTGGAAAGGATATTTGTTATTTTCCTGCTGCTGTGATAGAATACCAAGACCAAAACCAACGTGGAGGATAAAGGGCTTTATCTTAGCTATTCCAGAGAAATAGAGTCTAGCGCAGCAGAAAGGCATGGTGGCGGCCGGGAAAGGCATGGCCGTGGAGTCAGGATGCTGGCTGATCACATTTTCATCCACACACAGAAGCAGGGAGAACAGGAAGTGGGGTAAAGATAACAGGAAGTGGGGTAAAGTTACGAAACCTCAAAGCCAGCCTTCAGAGATGTAGTTCCTCCCGCTTCAAGTCTGTAATTCCGAAAGGTTCCATATCCTCCCTGAACAGCGAACAGCGACACCAACTGGAGACCAAGTATACACATTCGTGAGCCCCTGGGGTCCTGTCTTATCCCAACTCTGAAAGGCACGTCTGCCCTTCGGAAGTCAGAATTTAGGAAATGTCCTGATCAGGTTCCAGCAATGGATTTGACCCCGACCTCATTCTGTCAGAGATCTGTCTTTCCCCCTTAGTCCATGGCTAAGCAGGAGAGTCGACACTAGGTAGGGCCTTACCCAGAATGAAGTAGCCAGATTAAAACCAAAGGAGATGGCTCTGGCTTACACCTAGGGAGGCAATGGGTCCTCCATGCCTGACACCATGTTATGATACTAGACTATTAATTATATGTAATAAAGCAAGATGCAGTTGTAGCTCAGTAGATAGAGTGCTTGCCTAGCATTCTTAAAGCCCCACACTGGATAACTAGGTATGATAGTGTTTGCCTCTAATCTCACCACTGGGGAGGCAGAAGGAGGCAGATCAGGGGTTTAAGGTCATCCTTCATGACAAAGGGAATTTGAGCTACTGAACCCCCATCTCACAAACAAAACAGATAATTCTTGTTTGTTTTATCCTTCAAAAATTTTTTATTTTAGTATTGCCATCACGACCCTTACTAAGGGACACTACCATCCAACTCTAGGGACAGAGAAGGGCAGGAGGACAAAGGTCTGACTCAATCTTACTCTGGTGGATTGTCTGGTAAGAGATCATTCATCTCATGGTGCAGGAAGGATCTGCAGAGCCCTCCTTGTCTAAGGACACCATCCAAAGCCCCGCTTCAGGATGAGACGTTACATCTTGGGTGATGTTGGTCTGGAGATGGTCTGGCAGCTGCTGAAGTGCCTTGGGTCTCTGGATCCTATAGACTGTCCTGGGATTCAGCCTGTGGAGAGAGAAGGCCTTTCTATCCTCCCACTCAGCAGGGAGAAGGTTTCTTGATGGAACCAAGAAATAAAGGGGAGGACTTTTGCTACTGACATGCTCATTTCCAGCCCTGCAGTCTTTGTCCACATACTTCTCTAGGCCAGTGGTTCTCAGCCTTCCTAATGCTGCAACCCTTTAATACAGTTCCTCGTACTGTGGTGACCCCCCAACCATAAAATTATTCCCATTGCTTCATTACCGCATAACTAGTTTTGTCACTGTTATAAAATGTAAATATCTGATCTGTGGGGTATCTGACATGGGAGCCCAGTGAAAGAATCATCTAACCCCCAAAGTAGTCATGGCCCACAGGCTGATAACTGCTGCTCTAGCCCCTAGTTCCAGGGAATCCTGAAGAAAATAATCAAAGTAAAAATTAGAACGAATGGTGCAGAGAAACATTGAGAAAGGTCAGCAAGGGCCTGCCTCTGCCCCAACAGTCTGTCTACCATACTCTCTTGAGCCCATGCCAAAAAGTCTCTGAGTCTTAGGATGGATGGGAGCAACAGTAGCATCACTGTGGGGATTTGGAATTTGAGCGACCCGTATTCCAACCCAGGGTCTTTTTTTTTGGCTGGTGACTTGGACAAATGCCTCAGCCCAATCTCTTCTCCACGAAGCCTGTCACGCAGCAGGGTCAAAGCAGGGAGTTACTCTGGTTTGTTGACAACTTACACACCTTGCACCTAGAACAGTGACTAGAACATGGCAGTGATTAATAATCGATAATATAAAAATAAAACTAACAGGCCTGGAGAGAAGACTCAGTAGCTAAAGCCCTTGATACACAGTCATGAACACTTGGGTTTGGATTCCATTACCTACAGACTCACAATCACCTGTAAGCCCAGCACTGAACAAGCCAATAGCCTCTGTGCATGCCTTCACTAGATACATGTGCACACAGATGCACATGTGCATGTGTGTGTGTGTGTGTGAAAATAAAATAAATCATTGTCATATGCTAGATATTTAGAACATCCTCTCTCTGAAGTCTACTTAAAGCTTTTTGATGATTTTTTTTTATACTTATATAAATCTCATAGATCAGCAACTTGACTATTTTGAGAATTAAGTCCTATTGGTTGCAAGTGATAAATTCAGTGCCAATGTTTTTGAGAACCCAACTGGGTTCTATTGCTGCACACTTTCTTTTCAACAGTGATTCTTGAATTTGGTTGCCACAGTAGGCTGATGTCACTTTTTTTAGTCCTACGATAGATTAAACTCTTAATGAGTCAACTGCTAACTAGGAAAAATTCCCCAAATAAAGCCAGAAAAGTGACCTGAAACCATATATAAACATAAAAATCACAAAAGGTCCAAGTCACAGTGAAATCTCCAAGAGATTATCACTTCTTAATGATACCAGAGATACAGAAATGGTTTGACAAATGGACAAAGATCTCAAAATCTATATAAAAAGACAGAAACATCAATGACTTCAAAGGAGGGAAAAAGCAGGTAAATGAAGTAAGGAAATCAATTCAGGATGTAGATGAAAAGTCCTGGAACTAGAAAATATTTTCATCCTGAGTGAGGTAACCCAATCACAAAAAACACACATGGTATGCACTCACTGATAAGTGGATATTAGCCCCAAACCTTGGAATACCCAAGATATAATCCACAGACCACATGAAGCTCTAGAAGAAAGAAGACCATCAGTCTTTCTTAGAAGGGGGAACACAATACTCATGGAAGCAAATACAGGGGCAAAGAGTGGAGCAGGGACGGAAGAAAAGGTCATCCAGAGACTGCCCCACCTGAGGATCCACCAAACCCAGTCACTATTGTTGATGCCGAGAAGTGCTTGCTGACAGGAGCCTGATGTGGATGTCTCTTGAGAGACTCTGCCAGAGCCTTACTGATACAGATAAGGATGCTTGCAGCTAACCATCAGACTGCGCACAAGGACCCCAACGGAGGAGTTAGAGAAAGGACTGAAGGAACTGAAGGGGTTTGCAACCCCAAAGGAAGAACAACAATATCAATCAACCAGAGCTCCTAGGGACGACAAAAGAAAGAAAGAAAGAAAGAAAGAAAGAAAGAAAGAAAGAAAGAAAGAAAGAAAGAAAGAAAGAAAGGAAGGAAGGAAGAGAGAGAGAGAGAGAGAGAGAGAGAGAAAGAAAGAAAGAAAGAGAGAGAGAGAGGAAGAAAGAAAGAGCGGGCATCACCAAAGGACTAAAGGATGAAGAAATAGCATCAGGATGATAGAGATCACTAAGGGACGACTACATCAGACATCAGTAGAGAAAAAAGTGAATATTCATGACCACAAAACCCCAGAGCTTAGGGACAGCACTAAGTGACCAAAGCTAAGAATCCATGAACTAGGGGGAACTGAGATAAAACTAAAGATATGAAGCCTATTCGATGAAAAAATTCAAAATACAATCACTGCATTCTAAATAACACAGAAATATAAGGATCACACAGTTGGCTTAGGGAAACCATTGAAACACATGTCCAGTCCCAAACTCTACACACCTCAGTGACCTGAACTTTTGCAGTTAGCATGGCCATTCTGGAGCAATGGAACTTTGCTTAGGGCTCTATATTTTTACTGTCAACATATTTTTCTGTAGCTATTCATTACAAAAGGGGAAAAAGTGATGGATTTGAAACAGGAAAAAGAATGAAGCTTTAGGTTCTATTTCATGACTCCCATGTTCTCGGACAGCATTGTATCCCCGTGTTTTATCTAATATTGTCTCAGTCTTGTTTTAAAATCTTATGTTATATCCACACTTACAGCCATTTACATGGATACTTCACGGGCAAAGGTATACAGTTAAAGGGCAAAAGAGACCACGAGGATTTGTTTGTCTGCATCACCTCACTGAGTATTATAATTTCAAGCCTATACACTTACTGCCAATCCCAGGATGTCATTCTTCTTGACAGCTGAATTGCGTTCCATCTAAATTCATACCACATTTTCATTATCCATTTATCTGTCGTGGAAAGGGATGTTGTTTACACTCTACTCCTGTTGTGAATAAAGCAGCAGGAAACATACATGTCCAAATACCTTCATGGCAGCATACGGAGTTCTTTGAGTACATGCCCAGAGTGGAATTGCTGGGCCATAGGACTCAATAAAATTATAGCATAAAGTTTTTCAACCCTCTGGATATGGTTATCCAAGGACAAGAGGTACTTAGACTCTGACAAAGACATGAGTCAACAGAATCTGTCCATGATACACCATAGTCAAGACGATCAAAGCACAAAACAAGGGAACAATAATTAAACCTGTGAGTGCTAGCGACCTGCAAATAGCCCACCAGAGTGACAGCCTCCTAGAGAGATGCTAGAAGCAAGAATAATATGAATTTACAAACCTTAAACACAGAAAGTAAACATCTGTCAACCAAGAGGATTATATCTGTCAAAGCCATATTGTGAATGGAATAAAGACATCTTAAGGCAAGCACAAACTACAGTAACTCAAGACCATCAAATCAGCATTATGGCAAATGGCCCAGAGGAGAGTGCCTTGGTTGGGGTTTTACTGTTTTAAACAGACACCCACCATGACTAAGACAACTCTTCTAAGGACAACACTGAAGGGGGCTGGCTTACAGGTTCAGAGGTTTAGTCCGTTATCATCAAGGCAGGAGTATGGCATTGTCCAGGCAGGCCTGGTGCAGGAAGAGCTGAGAGTTCTACATCTTGTTCTGAAGGCAAACAGGAGAAAACTGACTTCCAGGCATCTCGGATGAGGGTCTTAAAGCCTGTGTTCACAGTGACACGGCCACACCCACTCCAATAAGGCCACACCTCCTAATAGTGCCACTCCCTGGGCCAAGGATATTCAGTTAATCACACAGAGAGAGGCAGTGTCACTCACAAGAACATAGGAAACAATAAATTTCACAAGAGGCATAGATGAGTAAAGGAACATTAAGAAACGATCAATTACATCCAAATCAACTGGCTGGTCACAAAGTTCCTAATACAAATAGGGAAGAAAGTAATGACAAAAATAGAACATTCGGGAAAACAACTAAGAAAATGATAAGAAATCTGCAAATCCCTCAATATAAGTAGTCTTAATTCCTCAACGAAGAAACACAGACTAGTGGGTAGGATTAAAAACAAGTTTCAACTCTCCATTTTTCATTAGGAGCATACCTTACCAGTAGCTGAGGGGAAAAGACAGTAGTCAATTTACCAAGAAAACAGAGGCCCCAAACAAGCAAATATTTATATCTGGTAAAGTAGATTCCAAGCCTAAATTAGCTGGAAGAGAAAAAAAATCACTTTCTCCTAAAGGGAACATGCTGTGAAGATGACATAATGACTCTACGTGTACATACACATCGAGTGAGTGCATATGTCATTTTAAAAAGCCTGCTGGACAGAAAAGGATCCATGGCAACACATACTACTAGAAAGGCAGCATCTACCTTAACACTCATTAAAACATGCAATCCAGAGAAAAAGGTCAACAAAGAGACTTCAGAGTTCAAATCTATCACAGGCCAAACGGACTAAACTTACATCTGCAGGATATCACATCCAACACCCACGGAACACAGTCTTCTCAGCCTCAAGTGGGCTGTACGTTAGGCCATAAAACAATGAATACAAAAGAATCAAAATGATGTGTTGCATCGTATCAAGTCATAGTGGTATAAAATGGTGACTCAGCTGCACGAACAGAAAGTCTACTAATACATGGAGTTGAAGCAACATACTATGACTGATCAGCGGGCCATTCGAGAGGTCAGAGAGGGGGTTTAAAAATTCCTAGTCTCAAATGAAAGTCAGAATATAGCGCTTATCAAAACTTTGGGGGATACGTCAAAGCCGACATAAAGATAAAAATTTGTGTGTGTGTGTGTGTGTGTGTGTGTGTGTGTGTGTGTGTACATATATGTAAAAGTCAGATGTCTCAAATATGTAATTTAATGGTGTATCTTATGATCTTCGAAAACAAAAATGAGCCAAATCTGAAACAGTAGAAGGGAGAAAAACCAACAAAGAACAAGCAGAAATGAATGAAGTCGGACCTGAAAAGAACTGTATGAAAACTCATGAATTAGAGCCGGCCTTTGACACAGTGAACAAGGTCAACAAAACCTCATACCAACTAAACAAAAGGCAAAGGACCCCCCATTAGCAGAATTAGAGATAAAAACATCAGTATACTAGAGACCAAGGGGCCACAGAGACTTGTTAGGGAACAGTTTGGAAACCTACATTTCAGCAGAGCTGAAAAGTCTAGAGGTCTCAAAAATTCCTAGAGGATACAGATGACTCAGACAGACCTACAGCAAAAGAACTGACTGAAGCAGTTCCAGCTTCCAGACAAAGAAAAGCCAACCAAGTATTCAGGCCACATTCTACCAGAACTTGGTAGAAACTACCCCACTATCCCCTTGCTTTTCCATGGAGAGGAAACCAGCACTACCAAACTCATCCCATGAGAGGAGTGTTAGCCTCGTACCCAAACCAAATAGGAAATGGAAAGGAGGGGTTAGGGAAGGAAGGGGTGGGAGGGAGGGAAGGAGGGAGGGAGGGAGGAAACAGGAAGGAAACTATAGGCTAGTATTTCTGGTGAACATACACAAAGACATTCTCCAGAGAATATGAAAACCAAACTTAGAAGCACATTAGGAAGATGATAAACCATGATCAAGTTGGTTTCATTCCAGGGACACAAGGATGCTTGAACATATGTAAGTCAATGAGTCTAACACAGCACATAAATGAGTCAAGGATCGAAACCGTGTGGTCATCTTGATAGGTGCAGAAAATGGCTTTGACAAAGTTTAACACCCCTTCATAATGAGGCCCGAGGAAACCAGAAATAGAAGGAAAGTAAGGGCAGATCTTTGGCCAACATAACACTAAATAGAAAAAAAGGGTGAAAGGAATTCTTTACAAACAGGTATAAGACAAGGTTGTCTACTCACTGAATCCAGAGCTTGAATCTTGGTTAGATCCACCCAGCAAGAGAAGAAAAAAGCCAGATCTATCATGCGAGAGATACAAACAAGACAGCAGGAAATGAGATTATCCCCACCTCCAGATGATAGGATCCTGTAGACCACATGTGGTAAGGTAGTAGACTGTACCCGAAAAATCAAATAGCCTTTTGATATTCCAATAATCAACTGGCTAAGAAAGAAACGAGGATAAAGTCTCACTAACAATAGCTTCAAAAACAGCTCTAAAACCCCAGGAATGAGCCTGAGCAAGGGGTTAAAATCCTCCACAGTGAAAACTTTGAAACTCTCAAGAGAAAGATTGAAGAAGACACCAGGAGAGAGACTCCCTGGTTCTTGCTTGGGAGAAACAATATTGTAGAAATGGCCACATCACTGAAAACAGTCCAGATTCAACACCGTGCCCTCAAAATTCCAGCGGTATTCTTCACGGAAGTAGAAAAAAAATAATCCCCCAAATCCCCAAATTAGGTAGCATTGTTACAAAATGGATCAAAGGCCTTATCTTAAGATATGACACTCTGAAACCGCTAAGGGAAAACCCCACGGAGTCTAGGAATCAGAAGGGCTTTTGGGAAAAGATCAGGCTATGTAAATAATTGCAGAGGTGACAAGAAACAAGTGGTATCGTGCAAACACCAAATGGCAAAACCTCGGCTGAGTGAAGAGGCAGCCTGAAGACTGGGAGACAATCTTCTCCAGTCACACATTTTGCACAGGGTTCCTATCTGCCGTCCATAAAGAACTCAAAACATTAAACAAGCCTCGTCCATCAACAGAGTGCACAGACAGTTCTCAAAGGACAAGACACCAATGGACAGTTTCCAGATGCTGGATTTAAATTCAGGCCATTTGGATGTTATCACATCATGCTGCCTTTCTACCAAAAGTAGTACCATATGAAAGGTGTCAGCGCCTCAGATTTAAGGTCAGGCCCTTTGAAGATCTCCTAAACTCCTGTTCCTGAGTCAAAGAGAAACACGGTCCTGCCACTGGTGAAATTTTCTGGACGTGTCTTCATGTCTGCAAACTTGTCCACTCTCTTAGCCTCTGCCAGATCTCAGGCTCTACTACAAACATCTGACTATCTTAACAAAGGAAGCTTTGCATTTCTTCCCAGGGAGTATTTGGGGAAAGCAAGATCCATTTCTACCCCTGTTCTCCTTCAATCTCAGAAGATGTGAGACCTGTTTGGCCAGAGCATTTTCTCTCGTCTGCTGCGAGTCTGGTTACTGTATTTTATTACCGTCTAAACACTGTACTTTGCAGAGCCAACAGTGCATCAAGACCGAAGCCTGACTTGTAACACCTCTTAGCATCGATACCAACACCGGGCAAATCATCAGAGTCAGTCCATGAATGTCAGGGGGCTGTAAAACACAGGATTGTGAAACGGTTCTCAGCCGCCTTTTATAGACAGAAGCTGCCCACCACAAGATGTATAGGCTTAATAAATCAATGGGAAGGAATTCCAAAATGGATAAATCAATACTCAAGCAGTCAGAGAATCCTACAGGTGTATGACAATGACCCGTCGGGGCCTTTAAACCTCAGCTCATAGGTTTAGCCAAAGGGTCTATAATGATAGATGAGCCAAGATGATGAATACCTCTGTGGTGGAAGTTTGTATTGTCTGCACTTTCTCCACCACCCTTCACACAGTAGCAGTAGAAACTGACTCCTTCACACCACACAGCAGCCCTGCAAGGCAGTCGGATGGTAAATCCATACACCTGGGGACAATCTCTGAGGAATTGGGTCATTTACATAAATGGTTTCAGGTGTGACTAGTCGACATGATTAGAAGGCTTACTGTTTGCATTCTGCAGATGTGCAATCACGCAGTGACTGGGTGGTGGTGTGTATTAATCTTTCCCCTCTGAAGGATATCACAGACACATATATAAAATGACGAATAGCCTTTCATCGGCTCCTTTATTTTTTCGAAGCTAACCTAAAGGAGTAATGGGACATTAATATAGATTTTGTTATTTAACATATAGAAATAGAAACTATTCATTGCTAGGAGAGTGGTTTAAATTGCAGGTTCATAAAATAATACTAAATGCATATGGTAAAGAGATAATTGCCAAGTAAACTTGATGGTTTAAGAAAACTCCTCTGGGACTGGAGAGGAGGCTCAGTGGTCAAGAGCACTGGCTGCTTTTGCAGAGGACTCTGGGTCAGTTTCCAGCACACACACACACACACACACACACACACACACACACACACACACACACAATCATTTTCTTAAAGAAAATAGAACCTAAAATTAGATTTCAAGCTAGGCTGCAAGAATATGCCTGTAGTCACAACATTATCATAAAACAACATGACTATGGTATATCAATTAAAACATCTCCAGTTTGTCGTTACTCAGTTTATCCAAGTTTTCTATAGAAATTAGTTATTGTCTTAGTTTCCATTGTTGAGATGAGATACCATGACCAAAGCAAGTCTTATAAATGACAACACTTAACGGGGGCTGGCTTACAGGTTCAGAGGTTCAGTCCATTATCATCACTGCAGGCGGCATGGCAGTGTCTAGGTAGGCAAAGTGCAGGAGAAGGAGCCAAGAGTTCTACATCTGGATCCGAAGGAAACCAAGAGAAGGCTATCTCTTCCAGGTACCATGACACATGCACGCCCTCCAACAAGGCCACACGTCCTAGCAGTGCCACTCCCTAGGGCAAGCATATTCAAACCACCACCGTTATTTTAAGTCAGACACCACTTACGTTAGAAAAAGCATCTCCATTAATCTCTGTTTAAAAGTACGTTTTTATGCCTGTGGGGGTTTTGCCTATTAGTGTACCACATGTGTACTGTGCCTGAAGAGACCAGGAGAGGGAGGATTCCCTCAGGGCAGGGTGTACTGACAGCCGGGAGCCACCATGTGAAGGGTGGACATTAAACCTGGGTCCTCTGGAGGAACAGCCAGTGGTCCTGACCCCTTCAGCCTTAGTCCATCAATTTCCTAAGTTAATTTCAGAGAGCCTGTCTTTCAAACACACTTCAATGCACTCTGTAAAGATTTATTTAAGTCCGTTGTGTATGTGGGAGTGCTTCGTTTGCACGTATGTAGCTGTTAGCACACATACAGCTGGTGCCTGTGGGGCCAGAAGATACCAGAGGACCAGGAACTGGAGTTGCTTGTGGTTGTGCGTATGTGGTGTGGGTGGCGGGGACCAAACTTTGATCAGTCAAGAACAGCCAGCGCTCTTGACCGCTGAGCTACCTCTTCAGCCCTTCCAAAGTATTTTTGGAAGTCAGATACAATTATAATTAACCACGGTATTTGTTAAAATGAAAAAAAATCAGAAACTCCTCAAATATCTGGGAATAAAGTGATTAGAAAACCAGGTTGACTAAGAATATGGCAACTATGTAATAAGTCTTAGGAAGGCATTGAGATGACAATTTCATGAAATTTTACAATATGAAAATTACAAACTAGCCTTAAAGTATTATTGTATGCATTTTCAATATTCACCTCTTAAACGACAATTACTCTGAAATGTGAGCTTTTTATGTTCAGTCAGATTTCTTCTCTCTCCCTCCCCTTCTTTCTTTAGCCACCCTCCCCTCCCCCATCTCCTTAGCCACCCTCCCCTCCCCCATCTCTTTAGCCATCCTCCCCTCCCCCATCTCCTTAGCTACCCTCCCCTCCCCCATCTCTTTAGCCATCCTCCCCTCCCCCATCTCTTTAGCCACCCTCCCCTCCTCCATCTCTTTAGCCATCCTCCCCCTCCTCCTCATCTCCTTAAACATCCTCCCTTCTCTCTCATCTCCTTAGCCACCCTCCCCTCCCCCATCTCCTTAGCCACCCTCCCCTCCCCCATCTCTTTAGCCATCCTCCCCTCCCCCATCTCTTTAGCCACCCTCCCCTCCCCCATCTCTTTAGCCATCCTCCCCTCCCCCATCTCTTTAGCCACCCTCCCCTCCCCCATCTCTTTAGCCATCCTCCCCTCCCCATCTCCTTAGCCACCCTCCCCTCCCCCATCTCTTTAGCCATCCTCCCCTCCCCCATCTCTTTAGCCACCCTCCCCTCCCCCATCTCTTTAGCCATCCTCCCCTCCCCCATCTCCTTAGCCACCCTCCCCCCATCTCTTTAGCCATCCTCCCCTCCCCCATCTCTTTAGCCACCCTCCCCTCCCCCATCTCCTTAGTCACCCTCCCCTCCCCCATCTCCTTAGTCATCCTCCCCTCCCCCATCTCCTCAGCCACCCTCCCCTCCACCATCTCCTCAGCCACCCTCCCCTCCACCATCTCTTTAGCCACCCTCCCCTCCCCCATCTCCTTAGCCACCCTCCCCTCCCCATCTCCTCAGCCACCCTCCCCTCTTCCTCCTCTTCTCCAGTGTTGATGTTAGAACCCAAGGCCTTGTGTACATAGGCAAGTGCTCTACCACAAGAGATATTTTCAGTCCCCATTTCTCTTGATTAACTTTTCAAATACTCTGTTGAAGGAGCGCTTAATGTTGATACACGCAATCTATTGTATTGTTTCAAAGCCTTTCTCGGCCCATTGTTTGGCATTATCTTTCTTACACAAACCACAGCCGAAATTTACACGCAAGCTTGTACGTTCCATTCAAATGCACGAGAACTTAAACGTGCTATAACGCTGTTCGGGTGTGAGACACCATCAGGCCTTTCTCACTTCAACCAGGCTGTTTTCATGCTCTCTTTTCTCTTCTCCTTCAAACATTTTCCACCTTGCTTTCTAGGAACTGAGCCTTGGCTCTCACAGGCTTAGCTGTTATGACAACCAACCTGTAGGTAGAGTAGCTACTCTAACACGCATCACACAGGCTGGGGGACAGAAACCAATGACTCCTGGTACGCATGCTGCTCAGGACTCATGAAGGGTCAGAAATCCTCATGCATGGCGGGGAGTAGCCCACTAGGGTACGATGACTGTGCACAGTCGGTTTATAACCAAATGAAGGAGCGCTAAGTAATTCTGCCTCTGGGGTGCTTAGTGACTGCTTAGTCCCTGTGCTGGGTGCTCTGGACATAAAGATGGCAAAAGCCTGCACCGTGCAATTAGCTCGGACAGCTGGCAGCCTCTGCGAGGGGAAGCGCTTGTCTCCCATGACCCAGCCTTATGCGCTTGAGAACCACGGAGAAGATTTCGTGAACTTAAAAGGGAAATTCCAAACACATGAGAAGTTGCCCCTTCTCACCAGACTTTTAGAAAATGCAAATTAAAACTCAATTAAACAAGACATCACCACATTCTAACAGGATTTTAGGACAAAAACAAAAAAAACAAAAAACAAAACAAACAAAAAAAATCCAAAAATATGACTTACTCCTCGGTTGGTGGCTTCTACCTTTTACTGGAATTGAAGAGGGCTGCCTTTCCATTTTGAAAAGCAACCATGTGAGATTCCAGGCAACCAGCAAAAAACATGATTTGGGGCTATGAAGCCCAAAAGTAACCAGTTCATGCACAGGAGTCTCTCGCATCGTGTAAGCATTGGACTTAGTCCTAACTGTCAACTTGACACAGCCTACAGTCACCGGAGAAGGACGTTCTCAGTTGAGGGATTGCCCGCATCAGATTGACCTGGGGGCACGTCTCTGGGGGACCGTCTTTATTGCTAGTTGATGGAGGAGAGACCAGCTCACCATAACTTGCATAACGGCGGCCTATGGTCCTGGATGTAGAAGAAAACTAGCTAAGCACGAGCCTTCAAGAGAGCTAGCGATCGGCGTTCCTCCATGCATTGGGCTTGAGTTTCTGCCCTGACCTCCTTCAGTGATGGACTGTGACCTGGACACGTAAGACAGACAGACCTTTTCTTCCCTAAATTGCTTTTGGTCAGAGTGTTTTTATGACAACCACATACATGGAAGTAGTCAAGCAGGCTTCCTTAGAGACCCACTGACGAGACGATTTGCCACCAAAAGTCTCCAAGCATTTTTCCTTAAAGCTGACGGCAGTTTTCAGTATATTGAGATTTTGGGAAAGCAAAATATTAAGACTGAAATACTGTATCTCAGCTGCGTTCTAACAGGGAAGATTGGGCAGGTGACAAGCTGTCAAGAATTATGTGAACTCAACTTACTGTAAGGGAACCTGGGAGTTTCTGTCATCGATGTCTGCTTTATGGTGTTCCGGCATAGAGAATGTGGAATGAGGCTGAAGGCTTCAGCACTCCCATTTGGATCCCAAAGATATTCTAGCTCATATGATCCAAAATTGAGGACATAGAAAATATGTGTCAGCAACAGGCAAACTGGGAGGGGAAGAAACTGAGCGTGCTCTATAGGGTGAAGTTGATATTGAAGCCTTCGGCAATCCAAAGGCTACAAGGTCTGAGCGCTCCAGGATGGAGGGCAGCCAAGGCGCCTTGAGCAGCAAGCACTCTCACCCACTGAGCCTTTCCCCGACCCAGTGATGCCACCTCTAAGCCCTTTAGGAATATTCTGATTCATGGCAGATCTAATGACCTTATCCCCAAAGTATTCTACTTACACTTTTCTAAAGGGGATTTTTTAAAACAAGTTCTCCTTTCTGGAGGGTTCTGCTGTTAGTGTTTTCAGATACTACTTTACAAATCCTACTGATCTGTTAAAAATGAAGCATTCTTAAATTGCTTAGAGCGGTGTTGGTGTCTAAGGAGCAAACTAGTCTATGTTGCTAATATATTTAAGAAAAGAACACACACTACCTGAGAAGCACATACGATCAGATTTATATTTATGTTTTAAGGGTTGTCCAATTCTCTATAAACTTTTCAACATAGTTTTTTTAAATCTTTTCCCATTTTTTTGAGGTTATAATATAATTACAGTTCTCTCTTCCCTTTTCTTCCTCAAACATTCCTGTGCTTTTTCAAATTCGTGGCTTCTTGTTTTCGTTCTCTCTCTCTCTCTCTCTCTCTCTCTCTCTCTCTCTCTCTCTCTCTCCCTCCCTCCCCCTCCCTCCTTTCCCCTCCCCTCCCCCTCTCCCTCTGTGTGTGTCTCTCTCTTTCTTTCTCTCTCACACACACAAACATACACAAACAAATACACACACCCACACTCCTCAGTACATACATACAACCTGCTAGGTCTGTATAATGTTACTTGCATGCATGCTTCCAGGGCTGACCAGAGAAGACGATTTCCCACTCGCAGTGTTCCTTCATTGCCTGTATAGTCCCCTGTAGGGTTGAGGCCTCCGGGTTGCCATGTTAGCTTGTCTGTTATTCCACACAGCTCTTCACAGGGAGTAGCAGGGAACTCTGGCTTCAGGTAGAGATAGGCTTAGGAAGGTGGGAGGTGACTCTGCAAACAATGAGAACAGGGGGTTGGGCCCTCGGATCCCACATAAAATCCAGGCAGGCATGGGACCTAGTTGTATATCCAGTATGGAAAATGGGCATGCGGCCATCCTGGGGTAGCTGATGCTGTTCTAGGTAGATCAGTGCGTTCTGGTTTCTGCTTCAATAAAGTGGAAAGTAGCCAGCATTAGCCTCTGGCCATCATGTCGACATACATATGGATGTTTTCATGTATCTGTACACATATGTGCCCCCATAAAAATGTGGGTGCGCGCACACACACACACACACACACACACACACACACACACACTCACACATACACATACACACATGAAATAGATATAGAGGAAATCACTTTTGACAAAGAAAACGCCAAGTCATGTTCAGAAATGAACTGCTTTTTTATTATTAATAGTTAGCAAATAACTGGTGCCATGGCTTGCTGGGAGTGAGCCTGCTAAGCCTCTTACCACTTTAACAAGGAAAAGCAAACTTGTGCAGACTTCACTCGGTTTGCGGTTTTGCCAAACTCCAACTTTAGCTGGACTCATGCTTCACTTCTGCCCTACTTACAAAAGTGAGGTTTACTTTGCAAATTAATAGTATAAATAGGGCAGTGAGCATGCTTAAACCACTCCGAACACTATTTTAAAAGGCTTTAGCAAATTAATTTTATGCAAATGATATTGCTAATGCAAGTACCACTAATCTGTTCATTAAAGCCAGAGGGAGCAAACTTTATTTTGGCAATTAGTTGAAGTTACTATATGTATTTAAAAAAAAAAAAGCACCAAAGTTGCACTTCTTTTAAAGTGTACATGTAGACTTTTCACTGGCTGGGACTTCTCCACATCGCTCGGTGTGAGGTCAGGAGCTTTTGCCTGTGGCCTCGCAGGTCCCTTCACCTCAGGTTAAATAGCTTCGGTCAGCTCTCCTAGTCATTGAGAGATAACAGCTCCCTTGGCTGGAGCAACCCGGTTGCCCTCTTTTCGAGGGAGGCAGAAATGCTGCCTTGGCTAGTCTTTCAGAGGTAGAGGAAGAACTGCCGTTATGCAGTGGGACAGTGATGATGTGCCCAGATCCATTATTAAATGTCAGGCGTCTTGCAGCCTGCTTCTCTCCGTGCGTTCCAGAGACGCCATGTTGTCTGAGAGGGTTTGGAAGGAGAGACAGAGCAGGTGGCGAGTATCGACGTGACCTTTCAGATTATCTCCCCGCTCGGAGTGCATTTAAAAGGAGAGGGCTGACATTTGTGGTTATGATCATTCATAGCCTCCTCGTCGGGCCCATTGATCTAAGACGCCGGTCACATCACTGTCTCGGAGCCCAGTGACAAATGTGGCATCTGACTGACAAGCAAAAGCTCGAGTGAATTTTGCCATTTATTATTATAATTATTGTTGAGTCAATTTCCTTTTTCCCAATTATGGGGCCGGAGTGTAGCGAGCTGTCAACGGTATGACATGGTGCCTAATGCCATGGCCCACTACAGGAAATAATTTGATGTAAACAAAGGTGTCTCTTGGCTTCCATGTGCTTCCTACCCCAATTTCCCTTCTGCACAAAATTCCGTTTTGAAGAAGTGAAAACTAATCTTTGTTTTTGGGGGCAAGATCTCCATCGTTTTGGTGTCAATCTTCCTTTCATCCCCACGTGTGTTTATTTTTTTCATTACTATGAGATTAATAACTCCAAGCACAGCAGCTTTAAATGAAAATGTGTTTCCCTGTTGAGACAGGGTCTTCTGTATCCCATACCTAACCCTCCTGCCTCTGCCTTCCAGTCGCTGGTATGACAGGCAGTTTATGCTGGGCTGAGGGTAGAGCTGAGGGTTTCGTGAATGCTGGGCAAACATTTTACCTCCTGGACTTTGACTCCAACACAACGAATCTTTCTTAGCAGCTGGTTTCACAGTCAGAAATCCTAGTGTAATTGACCAGGTGCTTCTGCCCCCAGGACATCAGGTCAGGTCGGGGTCTCCCATGAGACTGGACTTAAGGTGATAGTGGGGCTGTAATACTTTCAGTGTGCAAATGGAGCATAACCTGTTTCTAAGTTCTTTCTCTTAGGTGTTAGCAGACCTCCAATTCTTGCTCGTTCTTGAATGCCATGGGGACCATTCCATAGCACTACTTACAATGTGGAGTCTGCGTCCCTTAGAATAAGAGCATGAGAGAGAGAGCATCCAAAGTGGAAACCATAATTAATCTCAAAGGCGACACTTCACTACATCCAGCTTCCATCAAAGGGAGAAGATATCCAAACACTGACCATGGCTAACAGGAGGCAGGAGGCAGCCAGAATGGTCTCAGGGGTCGTTCAATACACCAAGAGAGAATATAGTAGGCGTTGTGTTCCTCGGATGTTTTAGTCAATCTGCAGCTAAGTTACAACACACATCCCATCATTCTGAGGCTCTCCAGATCCGTGTGTTTCTACTGTGGGCATACCACTGGGCCCTCAGCTGCGAGAGACGATCATTACTGTCTCAGGACTAATGGAGGCCCATTCCAGCAGTGTGCCAAGCCTTTTCAGCGGCTCTCAACCTTCCTAAGGCTATATCATTCTTTTAATAATGTTCCTCATGGTGTGGTGACCCCCAACCATTTAATTGCTACTTCGTAGCTGTACTTTTGTTACTGTTAGGAATCATAATATAAATATATGATATGCAGGATGTCTGACATGTGACTCCCAAAGGGGTTGGGACCCACAAGTTGAAAATCATTGTTTTAGGGTCAGGCCCAAATCTCTCAAGATTCTTATTTATCCTTCAGACTCAGAAGGGCTCCTGTGGATAGCAACTGACTTTGTTATTAACTATTTCTGCAATTTTGTCCATTTTTATTAATGTCTAACATTCATTGTTTTGTTTTTACCTGGCACACTGAAAATAAAGCTACCTGCTTCATGGAACTTGCTGGAGATCAAAAATAGATAATTTGTGGGAAAACACATAATATACACCTATTAGTTTATACCCACAAACAATTCATCTATGACATAAAATACTTATGTGTATATCTCTGCTTGTGTGGTAATATATAATCTATATTTTAATATGTTACTCGTGGAAATGCAGCAGCAGAAATGTTAATATTTTCTTTAATCAAAGACTTTCTAAATTAAAAACAGTTATGTAGAGAGTTCTCACAGCTTGTGATTAGGGTCAAGTCTTTAAAGATACTCCACACCCTATTGGAATAGATGTTGAATTTCTTCTGTTAAGTCCTTCCCTCAAAGTCAGGGAATGTTATATCACCCTGGAAGTCAAGGACAAATGCTATACCACCCATCATGGAGTGTGGAAGGCAGTGCTAAGAGTGGATTGACTATGGAGTCCGGGGAGGTTAGCCATGGACAAGAAAACGTTGTAGAAGGGAGTTTCATCTTCCTCATAATTTGTTTTGTCCTCTCTCTCCATGTGCATCTCCAAGTTGAATAGCAGGCAGTGAATATTACTGCCCTTGAGACAGAGAACAGATGGCCTGCCTCGCCTCATGTGCCTCCTCATGGCTCTCACAGACTGGATTCAGCTAGTTTGGTGTTCACCGAGTCCGTAACCTTTCCCCTCTTCATCGTGGGACCTTGGTCTCTGAGCGTCACAGGCATCCTAAAGGCTGGATGGACACAAGCAACATGGAAGGCAGGACGAGGGGGCTGGTGAGTACAACTCCCTTCTCTGTCTGCACACGCACGTCTCTTGTAAGCCTAGGAATTTCTTAAAGATACTGTGTTACAGAGACATCTCGAATTTTGACAAAATGGGTTTCTCGTGGCAGCTGTTCGGAAAGCGAGAGCGTCCCTGCTATTGGATGGTTTCACACCTCCATGGGTGAAGAGATTAAGCTTCCACACATCTATCTGTGGGCGGATTTCAATTATTGACTTTTCTCTCTCTCTTTTAAAAGAAGAATGGTGTTTGGCCTCCTTGCTCCCCAGACTTAGGGACAGAAAAACACAGGTCTTGTAAGATGAAGTCTGGGTGCTGCCTCCCTCCAGTTGCTGTGGCTGTTACTACTGAGCTGTGCTTGCTGGCGTGACTCCTCTGTGAAACACATCACGTTAAATACTTTTGTCTCATTGCCTCACACCCATTCTTATGACGGCCACTGTAGTTCTCTCTTTGTAGACCCAGTAGATGTGAGCTTTAGGAGACTAAATGATCTGCCCAAGGGAATGGAGACTCTACTTCTCTGAACCAAGAGTAGATCTTATTCTTCTGGTATCAACTGTACCACACGTGGATGAACATACTTAGCCATGTGTTTAATAAGTTCATATGGAATGGTACCTTTTGGTCCCATTGGTTCTTCATCTTCCAGGAGTCTGAACATTCTTCAGGCAAGCAGTACAAAGTTCTATTTTAAAATTTAAATAAGCTGCCAATTTCCAACCCCAAATTGCCTGCCATTAGAACCACAGAATTAGCATTCAAGGATAAAGTGTTCTCTGGGATTGAAACTGGTCATGACCAGGTGAATGGACGTCCCTAACAGGCGATAGGAATTTCATGCATAGGTGATGTCTGCAGTGAATTCTGAGTTCGTATTTTAGCCAGTCACTCAAGCTCCTTTGCTAATTAATTTGTTTCAGAGTTTTACAGAGACACATAATTAAATAGTGTTATGTTAGGATGACGTTCAGCTACAATAAATGATAATCCCCAAGTGGTGAGTTATACAGTTAATTTCTCTGCCATTTGAAAGCCATATGGAGATGGTCACTCCATGAGGGAGATAGGAGCCTCCGGTTGCTAGATGTACTACCTCAGTGTCCCCAAAGCATGGCCCTTGTGTTCTTGTCTAAGATGGCTGTGGGTAAGACCAGCACCTTCCCATTTTAGGTTGGCGGGCTGAAAGAGGGGAGGAATTGAACCTTACCACGCTTTCAGGAAAGGACCTGGAAGTATTACCCGCCCCACGGCTTTTACCACAGTCAGCTGAATAAACCCCCCAAGAAACAGGAACTGTTGTGAAGACACTGCCATGTCTGACTGAAGAACAGGCCTTCCTGTTAATGTGAGACTGACGTGGAGGGCAGAACATGAGGAAGGGCTGCCTCGCATAGGCAGATCCTTATGTTATGTAGGGTACAAAGAAACTGAGTCTAACTGTACGGTCTGAGAGGCCTTGAATGCACTGGTTCTGGGTGGACAGAGGGAGCATGCATGCTGTCCTAGAGCATGCCCGCCGTCCTAGTTTGTCTCCTGTTGCTGTGATCAATTCCATGACCAAAGGCGACTTGAGAAAGAAAGAGTTTATTTCTGCTTAAAGCTCACAGTCCATCATTGAGGGGAGTCAGGGCAGGAACTGGAGGCAGAGACTGGAGCAGAGGCCATACAGAAAAGCTACTCACTGGCTTGCTCTTCCTGGCCTCATCACCTTGCTTCCCCATCCATACACCCAGGACCACCTGCTCAATGGTGGCCCCTCCTCCACCAATCATGAATCAAGATGGCCCTACAGGACGATCAGAGGGAGGCATCTCCTCAGCCAAAGTCCCCTTTTCTTAGAGGATCCGAGCTTGTGTCAAGCTTGTGGCAAAAACAAACAACAATGAAAACCCAAGGAGCACACATGCCTTGTGTGTGTAGGAACAGTCACTACTGGGCAGCGGGAGTTGGCTCTTTTAGTGGAGTTTGGTAAGACTCATGATCACAGAGGCTGACTGTGGCAATGGACGATGCTCATAAAAGACAGGGGTTATCTCCTTAGTAAATATCTACAAATTCTGTCTTCTCAGATGTTTTGGTGGGAGGTACCAGCCTAGGGGGCCTGGCATCCACTAATTTTTTTGAAACTAAATCTGAACGGTTACAGTTGAAATTGGAGGTCCCAGGTTAACTGTACGCTAGTGCCAATCAAAGACCTTGTTTCCTCTTACTAGGCCCAGTCTCGTAAGGGTTATGCCATCCAAACACATAGAGTGGGAACAAACCTCAAACACATGGCTTTGGGGAAGCAGTGACCACAACTCTCCCTGCCAAGAGGTAAGTGTCCATCCGTGTCGATTGAGATCTCTCAGTTGCTGTCTGGGTTTTCTCAGATTCTATGATAATAAACTGTGCAATTGTTTTTTTTTTAACCTTGATCTGGTCTCATTTTTGACAGAATCTATTCAATTTTCAGTCTATCTATTGGTATAATAGAAGATTTATTTCCCACTCTATAAGTGAGAACTTGCTCCCTTTGTCTGGGATCGATCTCTGTCAAGCTTCAAGAGACTCTTGAAGTGTCCAGCATTCTGAACTGGAGTGAACGAGACTTAGCTCCTAGTTTCTGAGGGGTGAGTCACATCAGGCCCCACTCTGAAACCTCACTTATTCTTAGTTGCTATTGGCACTCTCCTTGCAAACGGGGATATATGCTTTGTTTGTTCAAAGTGTCCCTCACCTCTCTTTGACTCCTGGCTTCTTCAGTAACGCGTCTGTTCTGTCCCAACCATGTTTCTTTCATTGGACTATGCTCTGATAACCACAGAACCCGGTGGTCACAGCAGAACCAGGGTGCATACACATTTATGTCTCGCGGCATTTACAAATCTTTCTTGCTTTGGCTCAACAGTGGTTATATGACATTTCATCTCCCTGGGCTTCAGTTAACTCAACTGTAAAATAAATGAACGTGGACTTGATGGTTTCTAAGATCCCTTCCAGCCCAGGAACAGTCAATCATCCTGAGACTGTAGTGACATCTGAGCTGAGGTTGTTCTAATTACGCGGTGGTCAACAGACAGGAGTTCTTCTAAACGGGACACAGAAGCTCTATTTGTCCTTTGGAAACTGCTTTTGGCAGCTGTCATTAAACCACCTCCAGGCCCAAAGGCTTCTACACTGTCTGTGCTCAAGAGTAAGGGACTCATGGCTGTAGAGATAGCTCAGAGGTTAAAAGCATGGACTGCTCTTTCAGAGGTCCTGACAACCACAGGGTGGCTCACAACCATGTGTAATGGGATCTGATGCCCTCTTCTGGTGTGTCTGAAGAGAGCAATACTGGACTTACATATATAAAATAAATAAATCTTAAAAATAGAAATAAAAAAGAGTAAGGGGACTGAAGAAGTAATTAAGTGGTGGATAGCACACCCTGTTTTCCCAGATGTCCCGAGTTGGGTTCCCAGTGCCCATGCTGAGTGGCTCACAAGTTCCTATAACTCTGACACCTTCTTCTGTCCTCCTCACACACCTCTGCACACGTGGCATGTGCCTGTTAACATAGGCGTACACTCATGCAACCATACCCACACACGTACAAGAAAACAAAAGTAAACTGATGGCTCAGTGGTTAAGATACCAATTGCTCTTCCAGAGACCCTGAGTTCAATTCCCAGCAACGACGTGGTGGCTCACAACCATCTGTAATGGGTTCCGATGCCCTTTTCTGGTGTGTCTGAGGACATCGACCATGCCTTTTATATACATAAAATAAATAATTCTTTTTTTTTAAAAAAGCAAGTCACCCAATTTAAAAAAAAATCATTATATGATTTAACTTATATATAGTCAGTTTTCAATTAGCTAGACCAGGTCTATAAAGTGACATGGATGTGATAGAAAACAATTGAGAGCCACCCATATGTAACGTTTGCCCAGCTGCACATTCTCTAGAGCGCTGCTTTTTTTTAATAATGATTTCCTTCTTCTACCTAAAATATTTACACTTTTACATCTTCCAGGGATTCATGCCGTATCATATCACTCTGTAGCTAATGCCGGAGGACACTCACCGAGACATAGTGAAGGGCAACTTCAAAGCAGATAATTGAAGCACAATTCTATTTACTACATTTGTATCATGAAGGCTCTGTAGCGGTTTATGAAAACTACATCCCATATCAAATAATCGAGAATTTAGCATATCCAAATCTCACGCTGGCTGGGGTGATTTAAACATCTGGGTAAGTGTATATGTCTTTGGGAAGTTTGCAGCTCAATGAAATAGACTGTTACTGTGCACAAAACTTTTGCTAATAAGAACAAAAGTTCCCCTGCTGATTCAGTAAATCAGCCTGGATCCTGTGCGAGAGACCAACAACAGCTGACAGAATTCGGGTTCTTGGAAATGTTTTATAAGTACCATCTAAGAGCCAGATTGTGCGTTAACAGCCTTGTTATCCTAATGAAGTCACTCCGCTTCCTCATCTTCACTTCAGACACCTCCAAGGTTGGGCAAAGGAAGCCCCATCTCCCCAAATGCCTCTAAACACCAAATTTGGATGACAGATTAATGATGAGATCTGCCTCCCCATTAATTTATTTGCAGGAGACACCTGTGCCAATAACCTCGTTAGGTTTGGAGCGTGTCCCTAGAAAGGCATGCCTTCCCCCTCACTGAATCCGTTCCCCATAATTCTTAATTACTTTCTCTTGCCTGGTGGGGAAAAGGCACATGACATGGAAAGTTTTATAGTGTCTAATCATTAACCAGCTCCTTTCTTGAGTGGAGTTAGAGTATCCGAGAAAATGCTCTGCCTCAAATCCCCCTGGCTACTTTCAAAATCATTGGCCAAAGGAATTTTCCACATGCATTTTCCTGCTTCAGAGCCATTCCTTCTAAGATAAGGGCAAAGGCTCTCGGAGCCCTCGCCGTGTGTTGGGTGCTGTTCAAAGGCCACTTCCTGGCACGGCCAAGCACTGGGTTATTGGTGTAATTCTCATTTTTCAGATGACACTGAGACACATGTTGTCACTCACCCACAGCCAGGCGTCAAAGCCAGCTTGTCTCACTGCAGGGTTCAAGGGACACATTTCCTCCTAGGAAGAGAGACTCTGTGAGATAGAAGGGGAGCACAACTCTCCCTTTGAATTTAGCCTTCTTTGTCCTGGCTAATTTGTAAGACAGGCATGGCCATAAAGGGAAGGGGCAGTGAGACGGTCAACTAAAACCATGAAACCGAGGTGGTCAACGGAGCAGGAGAAGGCACTGGTCCCGCTGCAGTAAAGACAGTTTACTTTCTGTCCTTGCCCCCCACCAGTCCCGTGATGAGCTCTATACTGGGATCATCTGATGATGCCTAGAGGTTTGCTTGGTCTCTCTGTCTTTGTCTCTGTTTCTCTGTCTCCACCCTCTCCCTCTCATCATCCTCTCCTCCCCCTCCCTTTTCTCTCCCTCCCCCTTCCTCCCTTTTCCCTCCCCCTTCCCCCCTCCCTCCTTCACTCCCTCCCTCCCTTCCTTCCTCCCTATCTGTGTCTTTGTTGTTGTGTATCTATCTTCTGTTGGGACACAAAGATAAGTTTTCTGAATAAAACTAAAGGCAGGAACAAGACTAGGGAATGATGGAAAAGGACATTGGGAGCTGGTTGCTTTGGTGTGTGTGTGCGCATGCGTGCATGTGTTCGTGCATGTGTGTGTATGTGTGCTCGTGTGATGGGCACGCACATTTACATTGTGTGCACTTGTTCATGCTTGAGGACATCAGATACCCTCCTCTATCACCATTCCTGGAACTCTCCTGTCACTACTCATCCTCGTCACAGGGGAAGTGGGTGCAGGTGAGCACACCCAGCTTCATAGATGTGGAGATCTGACCTCAGGTCCTTACGCTTGTACTATCTATCTCTTGAAATGGAACTATCTTTTCAGCCCGACAGGGTTGTTTTAAGGAACAGGTCACCTACAGGAAGATGTCTGAACAGAGATTTGTGACAGTGAAGCTCACCTCACTGGGAGGGTGTCCCAGACAAACATGGCTGAAATAGGATCCCACTTGTTTGTGTGATGATGAAGAGGACGGCATCAGCGACAGGGGAGTGGGGAAGTGAGATGCTGGGAGTGCAGGAGGTTGAAGAGGTGTCCTGTATCAGCTTGGGTAAAGGCCGTTCAGATCATAGCAAGAAGGCTGGATTCTGTTGTATCTAGAGAAGCCCTTGGTGCTTGTGGATAGCAACCATAGAGTGCATATATATTTCAGGGGCTCCTTAGGGCCATGTGTGGAACAAAAAGTCAGGTGTGGAGGATGGGGAGCTCGGTGGGAAGTCTCCCGTGAGAAACTGCTGCTGAAAAAGCTAGAAGCGATCTCTGGAACAAGGAGGAGGGAGCTTAGACTTAAACAAGACAGGATGAAGCCCATGTTTCGTATTGGAACATGCATAATGCCACTTAGAGAGGTCAAGTGCACACATCTATCAAAGAATTAGGAGTAAATTATGGAGAGGAAACAGGAATGGAGGTTTTGTTTAAGTTTCACTTGCTTATCAGACACACAAGGGTTCTGTCAACTGGGGGCTTTGATAATCAGCTCCGGCGGTTACCCAAGAGGTCAAGCACGGGGATTCAGACTGAGCATTTGTCAGTGTACAGAGACAGGGTTTACACATGCCTCCTAAAAACGTGTACACAGGTCTTGTTTTATTATTACCATGCGTGTGGATGGTGAGTGCCAGCCCATGTGGCCCACGGCAATGCTTGCAGAGGTCAAAGAATGATACGGAGCTGGTTCTCTCCTTCCACCCAAGGGTTCCTGGTACCAGACGGCTGGCTCTCACTAAAGCAGAGCAGACTGCTTTCACCCGCAGAGCCAGCTTGTCATCCCCCAAATTATGTTCTTAAAATATATTTATCGTTTAACATCCTCTTGCTAGCATATATTCCAGGGCACTTCAATCAAAACTGAGTGTGTTGAGTCTGGAAGGTATGACCTCACAGCAGGTGTCACAGCGCCCTTGGTTCTTACATTTCCACCCCGTCCCCATAGTGTTCGTGCAGCCTTAGGTGTAAAGGTTGTGCTGTCGATGTATCAAGTAGGGCTGGGCACCTCATGGTCACTTTCTCTTTCTATCTGACCAGTTATGGATCTCTGGGAGACACTGTCTACTGCCAAAAAATGTCTTTGATGAGAGCAAGTGTTACACTTATTCTTCTATGTGTAGACGTACACTTATCAGGCACATAAGGATAAGCTTTTGTAATATAGTTACCAGCTGTTTTGATTTAGAAAAATGGCAGTAGTAGGCTCTCCTCCATGACCTCTGACCTAACTACAGGGAGTTACAGCACTAGCATGTGGGCCCTAAGTCCAGTTAGATAGCTGTTGGTCACCCTCTGGATATGAGCACCACTATTTTCCCATTTGAGGGATGGTTGTCTACCCAAGACCTGCATAAGGAAACATCAATTGATAGGTCAACACAGATGAGGGAAATTTCACAAGGCTCCATCCATCCCTAGGTGAAGAGCTATAGACAATCCACAGCTGTGAAAGGAGAAAAAGTATTCTCCAGGGAAAATCCCCATGATAGGTTATCCCAAGTGTCCAGCCTCAAACACATGTATGAATGCATGTGCATGTGACAATTATAGTTCTAGAAGATGAAGTCACTGATTCAAGAGGAAGTGGAAGGGACATGAAAGGAGTTGGGGTGGAGAGAGGATGGAAATGATATAAACACTGTGTACTCAAGTATGAAGTTCTCAAAAATTCAAACGAGGTGGCTGAAAACTCTACACATCATGGGAAGCCCCAATGTCTTCCTTGTCTTATCTCAACTTGAAATATACTTCTTGCTTATCGAATTCAGACATAACTTTCTCATTTTAGGTTCAAATTCTCTTCACATCCCCTCTTACCTTTATTGGGTCATTCCCACGCTGTATATGCTAAATAAAGTCGTCAGTGGGGATTTGTTTACAAAGATGCTGAAGTCCCTCTCCGTGAATCCTTGTGGATGTCTGGGGGATCAGGGTGGTGGTATGCACAAGTGGTGGCCTCTTACCTCTGGGATCTACATTCCAGTACAGTGTGTGACTAAAAGTGCTTCTCAAACACCTAGACTATCATTGTCCTTATTGGACGGTGTGACACATTCTAATTTGTGTCAAAGTCCTGTAAGAAGTTTTTCTCACTTATATGATAAGCCTGCCCCTGAAACTCTCATTAACTCCCTCATCTCAGCTACACTTGAGTGCACCTGTGCCAACAGTCTGATAAGAAAGAAAGATTCGCAATCATTTCTTTCAACATAAGGATGAAGAGGGTAGTTTACCTGTTTCCAAAAATACCTAGGATTGGGCCAGGCCAGCTGGCTCAGCAGGTAAGAGGGTTGTCTGTTGAGTCCAATGACCAGAGTTTGATCCCTGGGTCCCACATGGTAAAAGGAGGAAACTGACTCCCAGAGGGCCCTCCACACAAACTAACCAACCAACCTTCCCTTTCGCACCTACTGTGTTCCTCCCTTGATTTGCCTTCGACCTGCTATTCTCCTGTACTCGTCGCACAGAAACCGGCTGCTATCTGCAACCTATACTCAAACTCAGAGTTCGTTTTCAGATTTGACCCAAACATTGTCGCTAAGGAATGGCGTTGATGGTAGATGTGAGATTCAAAATATGACTAAAATTAAGATGTCAGGTTCTAAAGTATGATTCAAAGACCAGTGGCGTGAGCCAGGTACTATGGGGCCAGCGAAAGAATTCCTGAGCCTAGAATTTGAGACTCACAAAGCAAGACCCCATTGCCAACCAAATTCATCCCTGACTGGGCCACAAGCAGCAAGTATTCCTTGGGCCAAATCATACCTAGAAATTGTGTGTTCTTGTTGACAACACCAACTCTTGGCCAAAGAAAAGCCATTCAAGTCAGTCTGATGATGGGGTTGGGGCACGGACGGTCATGTTATACCAGGAAGCGGTGGAAGACGTGGGGGATCTCCAGCTTGAGGAGGAAGTTGGGAGTAGACTCAGTGGGGCTGTAGATAGCTTTCTTTTACTGTCATGAATGCCTGAGTCACTCACCTTGTAAAGAGAAAAGGATTTCTTTTTTTGGCTCAGTGTTTTGATTCCAGTCAAATGATCAGATACCTGCTGTTCCTTTGGGCCCATGGTAGTATGTCATGGCAGGGGTATGTTAGTCAGACAAAACTGTTCACGGCTGCAAAGAGGAGAAGATACAGAGATTAAGGCCTCCATCCTGTAGGAGAGTATATAGTAACATACTCCCCACTGGGCCCCAGTTCTTGAAGATTATTCCAGTTCCCAGCAGACATACTTGGGATCAAGCCTTTAACACTTAGGTCTTTGAGGGACATTTGGGGTGCAAGAGACAGCTCGGAGTTTGAGGACATTTGTTGTTACTGAAAGAATTATTGACTGGAAGAAGGGGTTAGTCTCAGTTTACTGAAATTGTAGAGGACAAAGTTATGGGCAAGAAGGCATATGACAATGGTCTGTCCCTCACGATCATGTCTGACTCACTCTCTCTCTCTCTCTCTCTCTCTCTCTCTCTCTCTCTCTCTCTCTCTCTCTCTGTGTGTGTGTGTGTGTGTGTGTGAAGCTTACCCATTGCAAGAACCTCAGCACAGGTGTGGAGGTCGGAGGATAACTGTGTGGAGTGAGTTCTCTTCTTTGGGTATTGAAGTCTCTAGTTCTGTGTGGCAAGCATTTTACCTGCATAGGCATAATCGGCCCATCCATGGAGGTTTTCAGAGCAACCTTTCCATTGTTCAGATGTAGAGGATCTTATGTGGAGCCTGGCATCTGTAGTTCTGAGAATGCTTCCTGGGAGCAGTACTATGTTTGAGAGAAATTCTCAGATGAAGTTCATTTTCATATAAGAACCCATTTTCTACCAGTCACAACCATCCCAAATGGGACACTGAGCTGGGAGCGGTGGCACTCACCTTCAATTCAAGCACTCTGTGAACTCAAGGTCAGCCTGATCTGCATAGTGAGTTCCAGAAAAATCAAATGGGGGAACTGGCATTTGTCTGCCTCGTAGGGAGGAATGAGTCTTTCAGAATTAGAGATGTCCAGTTGACAGCTAAATCCTGAAGCATGGTCATCCTTTTAAAGCAACCTGTGCTTGTGGCTAGAGTCTGGAAGATATTCTCAGGGCCTGTGGCTCTACAAGCCTAGGAGTACAATCTGGTTTCAGTTTTCTGCTGTGTCTCAAGACTGAGGGTCTCGCTACCTGCTGGCACCGTGTGCATAAATGCGACACTCAGCTGGTGGAAGGACACCACAGCATCTGACTTCTTCTGAGACTCATTGCTACTCGCGCACAGTGTGTTCAAGCTCTACTCCTTATCTCCAGTCTAGAAAGTTCTAGACTACAAGCTCAGTATCAGAGAATGCCAGCATCGGTTAAAATGTAATATCAATGGTAACATATAATGTGGCTCCTTAGAGCCACACTTCCTCACGGTAGCCAGACCTCACAAGCACAAGCATTTGCTCCTTACCAGTCTTCACCTCCGTGCTTCTCCACTGACTGCGCCAGCTGAGGTCAGAGGGATGACGTCATTCATTGCGGCACTCCCCCCAGTCCCTTTACGTTTCCACATCTATGATTTTGTGAATGGCCATTTCCTCTCCACGAGGCCAAACGCCACCTATCATCTCACATGCGACTCAAGCTGCTGTTTTCGTGGGATTTTTGTGAACCATCCTGGAATCTGCTGATTTATCGGTCTTTGAACGTCAATATTTACCCTCTCAACCCGTTATGTGTGGCTTCCCCAGCTTCTCCTTTGAAGTGTTGCTGCAGAGGGAGAGCCTAGGAAGCCAGAACATAGAACACGCTTATTGGCATGTTTTGACCTGGACTCCATGTTTCTTCAGAACAATGCCTGTGTTTTGAGGACATTCTCCTTTGTTGGAAACGTAATGCGTTTGACACGGATAAATCCGTGCGGAGAGATCCCAGCTCTCTGAACTATTCATAGCCTCAAAGGGCTCTGGGTGCTTTCATGTTTACATACATGCTATGATGATGCCCAGACTGCCCCTGCCTTCCAGAAAATTCCATCTCCAATTCGGCCCTCTCTCCACTCTCACCACAGGCTGTAGAGACTGATGAAGTCCAAGTTGTCAGAGTTGGTTACTTGCTAGGAAAACATTCACACCTTTGACAGAGCTGTCAGATTGTTGGTCCCTACATCAAATGAGCACACACACTGATTTTTTCTCCCACAGACTAAACTGGAGGGCAGCGCTTCAGACACATACTCAAATCTATACTTAGAACGACTTGACCAGTGGCCATGTACAATCAAAAACCCAGGAGAGGAAAACTCATCTATCGTTTAATGAACCCCTAACAACGGTGTTTCACATTTAAAAAAATAATTCAATCTTTCCCCTTCTAAAAAGGGATAGTGTGTGTGGGGGGGAGCTAATAATCAAAGCCCTCATTAATGACACACAAGCATCAGTGGATAAAAAAGATGTCCTAAATAAAAGTATTATATACACTATTATCCTCAGACTCACAAGGACCACCATGTGAAAGGTTAAAAAAGGAACTTTTACCAGTAGTAACTCGTATATAAAGACAAGACTGAAATAACTCATCAAAAAGGGATGTTAAGATAAATGATAAATAAGAAAATGACTGCAAGTTAAATACAGACAAGTGGAGGCAGAGAAGAGAGGGTTCCAGCATTTACACGCTCATATCAGCTCTAACTTAAGTACCATAGAGAAATTATGTGTAATGACTTTTTATTGCTAATGACGACAGGGTAAGCCAGAGCTGTGAAAATCTCACTTGAGAAAGATTTTGTGCGGGCAGTTCTGGGAAGAGACTGTTTCCTGATACCATCTACCATCCCCGGTCAACAGCAGTCAAAACATCACCTCTGCTGCCCAGTGAGGCATAGGAGATGGTGGTTGAGGGTCGAAGAAATGACAGGAGGGGTCAGTTAAAGACAACAGGATGGGCTGTGGAGACTTCAGGGTTTAACGCCACAGATGCCTAAGGGTGTGAAGTGAGTATGTAGACTGGGTAGTTCCTAAGAGGAAGTGACTCAGGTCATTTGTCTCCTGCTGTGTTTAATGTCACACTCGCAAGCCTCTTCACTACCCTTCCTCAACACCAGGAAAGAGGATGGCATCGTAGTCCTGGAGCAACACTCGTCATTGTGAGTTTTAGGCTAGTGTGAGTTAAACCAAACCAAACCAAACCCAGCCAAAGTCCTGCCCATACCCAAACAAACCAAAGTGTACAGAAACCAAACACAGGAGATTTTATGGACACGACAAATAAGTCCCTGGCAGGCATCGTATATCATTGCCTGAGAACAGTCAGGTGGCTTTTTCTCAGAGGGTGGCTGTCTAGGAGTGTGGACAAGCCGGGTGCCCAGGAACGGAAGGAACCAATCAAACTTCACTCCTATGTGTGTATTAATAGCTTTGCTTTCAGAAAATTAAATCAAAAGAATGGAGAACGCTGGGTTTTGAAAGTGACATATTGTTTGTTTTATGTTTGTGCAGAATCACATGCATTTAAAAGCTGGTTTAGTTGTCAGCAGATGGTAAAATTTCAGGTGCTCCTTCATAGTCTCTCAACCCAGTGTTTCCGAACCTTCCTAATGCTGTGACCGTTTAATACAGTCCCTCATGTTGGGTGACCCCACCCCAACCGCAAAATTATTTTCATTGCTACTTCATAACTGTAATTTTGCTGCTGTTATGGATTGTAATGTAAATATCTGTGTTTTCTGATGGTCTTATGTGACTCCTGGAAAAGTCACTGACCTCCAGAAAGGTCACGACTCAGGTTGAGAACCACTGTATTAACCTGTATTTGTTGGTTGGCTTTAATTCTTTTTATTTTATTTTTTTTAAACAATGAACAAGAGGAAAACAGCACACAGCCAAACAAGCCAGTGTCCCTGTAAGGAGAGGAAGGAGACTTTATAATTCAAGATGAAATTTACATGTCTTCATATTTTTTTTTTGGTTCTTACTGAGACAAGTGTCACATACATTTAACATTGTTCATATCGAATTGACAATTTATAACATCCAAGCATTCGCCATGGTTGATTTCATTTTTTTTTCTAAATCAGAATCTTATTTCTAAGTTTTAGCTCTGCACATCTGTATTAGGAAGCGGGATCTGGGAGCCACCTGATGTGTGCCGCATCTCTAACAGTTTCTCAAATAACTCATCGGAAGGATAATTATCAGTGTATAAAAACAGACACAAAATGAAACAGTTAATGAGTAGCAGGGTCAGTATTCAAACCCATACCTGACTAACTTCAGTGTTCATAAACTCTATGACTAAGTTTGTGAAAATAGATGGCGTGTCCTGGTTCTCACAAGGTTGAGGCTTCCTGGTCCTCACAAGGTTGAGACTTTCTAGCTTATGCACAAAGGAAACCCCTAAGTAGACATTAGCTCCTTTAATCCCCACTGCATCCCTGTGAGGCACAAAAGTATTTTTAGAGGTGAGGGGATGCAGGCTCAAAGAGAATTTAAGTTCTTCCCGATGCTTCATACGGTGTTGATAAGGGTAAGGAGCCAGAGAGGCAGTGTCTCCTTAGACTCAGCTGCGCTCTTTCATTCAGCCTAGAACTTTACAGTGAGTTTCAGTTTTGCATACTGTTGCACGTATCTACTGTACAATGGAACATTTCAATATGTCTAAGCTGGATATAGTGGCTCACGTCTACAGTCTCAGCACAGAGGAAACCTGGGGAGGAAGCTCATCAGGAATTCAAAGGCCAGCTTGGGTTAAGTGCAAGACCTTCTCTCAAAAGAAAAAAATATATATATATACATATATATATACATATACACACACACATATATATACATATACATACACACACATATATATACATACACACACACACACACACACACACACACACACACATATATGTCAAGGCAGTGTTGACAACTCTAGGGGACAGTGCACAGCTGGAGGAACCAGCTCATCCTGAAGACCTGGCGTTCTCTCCCTCCAGTCTGCTGTGAGGTAAGCAGGCTCTGCCATGGCCTTCTGCGGTCATTCCGCTCAGCGTCACACTGGGTCCAGAATCAGCAGAGCCAAGCAAGGACTATGGACTCACACCTCTGAAACTGTGAGCTTTAAAAACGAACATTTTCTCTTTTTAAGACGTTCACTTCCATGTTTGACTCTCGCTCAGAAGGAGAAATAAAACAGTCATCAGGGGTGGAGGGAAGGAGGGAACTGGTGGGAGAGGGGTTGGGGAGCAGCATGGGGAAGGGGGTACAGATCGGGAGTAGGGAGAGCTGGGGAGAGAGGGCCAAGAGAGTGGACAGAAATCAGTTCAGTGGTGGAGGGGCAAAGGGCATCTCTAGGATGTGCCAGGGACCTGGGATGGGGGAGACTCCAGGGAGTCTATGAGGGTGACTCTAGTTGAGACTCACAGCAGTGGGGGACATGGATCCTGAAGTGGCCACCTCCTGTAGCCAGGCAGGACTCCCAGGGGAGGGATAAGGACACCATGCCACCCACACAAAACCTTCAATACAAAATTTATCCCACCTACAAGAAGTGCAGGGACAGGTGTTGGGGATTTAGCTCAGTGGTAGAGCGCTTACCTAGGAAGCGCAAGGCCCTGGGTTCAGTCCCCAGCTCCGAAAAAAAGAACCAAAAAAAAAAAAAAAAAAAAGAAGTGCAGGGACAAAAATGGAGCAGACACTCAAGGAATGGCTAACCAATGACTGGCCCAACTTGCGACCCACCCCATGGGAGAGGGCCAACCCCTGACACTATTAATGGTACTCTGCTATGCTTACAGACAGGAGCCTAGCACAACTGTCCTCTGAGAGACTCCACCCAGCAGCTGACTAAACCAGACACAGAAACCCAGAGCCTAACATGAGATGGAGCTCAGGAAGTCTTTGAGGGCCCTGCAGGAGATAGGGTCTTCACAAGAAGACTAACAGAGTTAACTAGTCTGAACCCTTGGGTGCTCCCAGATACTGAACCATCAATCAAAGAGCAGACACTGACTGGACCTAGGACCCAGGCACCTATGAAAGCAGATGTGCAACTTGGTCTTCATGCGGGTCCCCCAACAACTGCAGCAGGGGCTGCTGTCCCTGACTCTGTTGCCTGCCTGTGGATCCTGTTCCTTTAACTGGACTGCCTTGTCTGGCCTCAGTGGGAGGGTATCTGTCTGCTTCTGCAGTGACTTGAGGTACCAGGGTGAGTTGGTACCCAGGCCAACCTCTCCCTTCTCAGAGGAGAAGGGAATGGGGGATGAGGAAGAGGTTGTGTGAGGGGGTATTGGATTGAGAGGGTTACAATCAGGATAGAATCAATCAATCAATCAATCAATCAATCAATCAATTAATGGAGAAAAAAGATGTTCATCTTGAATATTTGTCACAGCGATGGGAAATCTGACTAATACAGTGCAAATGTTCTGTAGTAAGTGGTCCAGGGTGATTATCTTCCTGAAATACACTGAGATGTCTTGGCAATCTCCAGTAGCTTCCTGCCTGGGGTCTGCATCTCCAAATAGGCTCTAGACTCAGCTTAATAAAAACAAACAGCTAAGCTGGGAGATATTATCAAGGACACCACAGTCTCAAAAAAAAAAGATACTTTCTCCAGGACTAGAAGGAATATTTTTTTGTTATTAGTAAAAACATGATTTTTTTTTTGAGTCTTGTGTAGACCAAATGAAGAGATTGAAGAACACTGGGTCACCAAGAAAGATAATGTCCTTTATTATTCAAGTGCAATTCAAATCTCTCTCTCTCTCTCTCTCTCTCTCTCTCTCTCTCTCTCTCTCTCTCTCTCTCTCTCTCTCCCTCTCCAGCCTCAGGCATGTGCTCAAAGATAATTGACCACACAGGAGGCTCACACGCTGCCAACTGTGGTCCTCGGGTCACAGGCCTCCTGCCCGCTAGCCGGGTGGCCCAGTTTTGTTTTTCTCTCAAGGAAAATAAACTCGTCCTCCGATCTTGTGGGGACAAGTGAGGGGCTGGAGTTCAGCAGGTAACACTCCTTCTTCTGAATACGGAACGGCAGAGATACAAGTGGCTTTGCTTCTGTGGGGTGTTTCTCCAACCAGCCCAACCCCCAGGTCTGGCCCAGACACCCCCGCTCTTTCCCCAAGGTCCAAGGGCCCGGCTCATCACCTGGAGTGAACGCTGACAGCAATGTGGAGAGGCAGAGAGCAGGGACACATGCCGGCGTTGTCACGCATGACTGACCAGCAGCCATCAAGGGCAATTAACCACGGAGAACTCAGGATGTTTCTGGACAGGTCCAAGCTCCCTGGCGCCGCTATGATTAGATGTTTTCCACAGTTCCCCGTAGTCGCCATGTGACAAATTCCGTTTCTCTGGCTCTCTTCTCATTTCCTTTGTGCAGTACTGGTGCGCAACCACCCAGCGCGGACTTCGTTTCAGATGACTTTATTTCCACAAGAATTTTGGTTAAGTTGCAAGGACAGCCGCACCTGAAGCACTCCCTTATTCGCAGAGTCGGTTCTCGAGTGTGTGAACGCGGGCTTAGCATGTCCACCCTGCCATGGGTCTCTCTCCCTGTTATTCCCTTTCCTTTGAGGTGACTCAGTCAATGAGCTGGATCGTACAATTTGTCTTTTTAGAGCCAGGCTGTATACAAGAGACCTGAGTAAATTAGTGCTAAGCTGTGCTTTGGAAGTGTATTCCGTCACTTAATTCATACAGAGTCTGAGATAGTTCAGGTTGCTGGGTTTCTTAAAGTGGCTGGTATGTCAAATGACTGTATTATATTTTTTAAAATTGACCTCGCAGCAAAAAGAACTGGCTTGTTTTAATAGGGTAAGATAGGGAATTTGAAGGCTGGGTAGAAAAGAATTGAAGCAAAGAGCCTGATTCTTGCTTATTTGAGATGGGGTTTTGTTGTGCTGCCAAGGGTGGTCTTGAACTCACATTCCTCCAGCCTTGTTCAGACCATGAATGGAAACAGAGGGTGGGGATGGTCTTGGTCTGCTGCCTTCGAGCTCTGCTCGCAATCAAGCCAAGCTCTCCCCATTCCCGCCATTCCCCCAATCGTTCTTCCACCATCCATCATCACAAGGTTAAAGAACTCACTCTATGCGGTGGGTAAAGTGAGGATGTAAGAAGATCGTGCCGAGGTGTCAAACACTTCCTCGGCCTCTGTGTGTGCCAGGAACTGTGCAAGACACTGGCTAAAATGAAGGCCGGGGTTAGGTGTCAAGCGACAAGGAGGGCTGCAGATAGGTGTAATCAAAATAATGTCGAAAGGTGGGGACCCAGAATACAAGACTCTGAAGTTCTAAAAATATAAAGGTTACGTGAACGAACAGTTCTTCAGTGTGGGAGGGAACCACAGGTTTGTAGCTGAGATGTTAAGATACCAAGAGATGAGGAAGGAGGTTTAGGTGGGTGACGTGGTGGGAGGGAAGTCAAGGGGTCTAGAGGAGAGGTAACTAACATGGCAGATGTCTGAAGGAAACACAGGGAACTTGTAGGCCATGTGACTTGACCGTTAGGTGTACTGCTGAAGAGATTTCACACCCAGCAGTCACACGGCATGGAGAAATCCAAGAAGCTTCATCCCTACTGCTGATTCTCCCAGTAGTGGAAGGTGCGTGCTTGGCTGGGGAGTGTGCTGTGTGAGGTCATCTCACCTAGCTGTGAAACTTGTGAACTGCAGTAATGACCAGCATGGCAAGACATGCCCTTGCATGTAGCGGTGAACATTAGGAAAATACCCATCTGCTTTCTGGTTGGATTAACTGCCTACTCTATAGGAAGAATCACAGTCCTGGAACGGCCAATCTGGCCAAGAGCCTATGACTGGGCAGCTCTCACGCTCCAGGGGTGAACCTACTACTACTATATGGTAGGTTCTGCTAAATGGACATGGTATCAAGATTTGTGTCTCTCTAAATTTGTTCCTTTCTGAATTTGTGTCTCTCTAACTGTGTATCTCTCAGAATTTATATCCCTCTAAATTTGTGTCTCTCTAGATATGTATCTCTGAATTTGTATTTCTCTAAATTTGTATCTCTCTAAATTTGTATCTTTCTGAATTCGAGTCTCTCTAAATGTGTCTCTACCCATAAACCAGTGCAGTTCTCAGTCCTCACCAGAGAAGCACTTTGTTCAGTGAATGGTAGTTAATTCAGAGACTCACAACTGGTCAGATTGCAGAGAACAAGTGTCTGTCCAGAGCTCAGAAACAATAGTTTTATCAAACCCTCAAAAGGGCGGGGGCCATCATGGAAAGGGGCAGAGTGATTTTCTGCTGAACTTGGCCCTGGTTCACAGCCTTGCACTGAAAAAAGACAAAACAGAAAGCAGATGCTGTGGACGCACAGGCTTTTCTAGTGATGCCAAAGACTTAAGCTCTTGGAAAGGGAGATCACTTTCGCCTATCCACAAGGAGGGGTCCTACTTTCCTGCTAAGGAGCGGTCTCTGCAAGCATGCCCACTGTGGGGCTCATGAACGGCTTCCTTGATAGGTGGGGGAGCAGCAGGCTGTGCTTAGTCACTCCAGAGGAGACAGGCAGAAGAGGGGACGGGAGCTGGCAAGCAGTTATGGGGAAGTTAGGCAACCAACTGGTTGATTACTAGTACCCTTGAGAAGAGAACCTTTAATAAATACTTATTTCTGTAGAAGTCAAAATACATAAATTCTACTCTTGGCTTCATTACTAGCTAAAAAGATGTCTTGCACAAATGATTCCACTTCCGTCAACACTCATACAATGGCAGTTCTGAGAATAAGGACACCCTATTATTTCTATTTATGAAGCACCGATGCACCATTCATTTGCCTAACACATATTTATTGGGTGACAGAATTTATACCAGGACCTGGGAAGTGTCTGTGAATAAGGCAGACAATTCATGTCATAGTTGGTGTGTGGTGTGGGGTAGGGGTGGGGGAACTCATAGGCTAATCAGATCACTTAACTTGGTAGTAGCCAATCATATGTCAAGGGTCACCAAACCAATACAAGAACAGGCAAGTTACTTCTGCTGTGTGTGTGTGTGTGTGTGTGTGTGTGTGTGTGTGTGTGCGTGTGCATACAGGTATACATATGTATTGTGTGTGTCTCTGCGTACATGTTCATGTGTATGTGTATGCATGAGTGTGTATGTATGTATGGAACAGAGGCTACTTGAGTTATTATAATCATGGAGATTTACTGAGGAGATGGCATTTAAACTGAAACCTAAAACTGAGAAGGAACCTGCTATGTGCAGAATAAACAAGGAAAAATATTTAAAGGAAGAGAAAATATCAAGTTTATAAGCAGCAAAGCCGAGGTATCACTGTAGTGAAAATGCTGGGCACCATGAGGAGAGCTTGTAAGATCCCAGCCAGACACGAGGAATCTCCACAGGTCGTTTTTAATCACCCAAAGGTGGTGTGAACAAAGGCTAAGATAAAATGATGGCAGTTTGGGAGATGTTCAAAAATGAAATGACAGCTAAGCAATAACAAAAACTACTACTCAGAAAAACTTTCTGAAGAACTCCAATGCACTGCAATGGAAACAGACTGGAGGAACCCATCAATAGGTATGGCCCGGAACACTGCAAAGAACGTCTCACCATGTGTGCACACAGGAAGGCAAAAATGGAAGAGGTAAGAATGGACTTGAGAGATTCTTAAAAACTGTTTATTGTCTCCAGTGAGCAGACTACAGAAAGAACCCAAACTACTCAACTCCTACTCAGTCCTGTTTTGGTTTCGGTTTTATTTCTATCTGATAGCACGAGACTCAGAAATTCTGTGTAACAAGAAAGCTGGGGGACAGCATTAAGGGCTGGGGTCATCTCTCAACAGGTGAAGTGCTCGAATTCCAAGCATGAGGACCTGAGTTTGATCACAGAACCCCTGGGCGACAAAACAAAACAACACCAAGACCAAGCACAGTGTCTCGCCCTCGTAATCCCAGAGCTAGGTGGCAGACGGATAGGTTCCCAGGGCCTGCTGGCCAGCCAGTCCACCATACAGTGGGAGATCCAGTCTCGAACATGCAGAAGGAGGGTACTGGCTGAGGAATTCCACCTGAGGAGGTTTTCTGATCTCCACCGGCACATGTGTGCCTGCACCACACACCTGCACACTCACAACATTGAATTCCAGGGTAGGCAAAAGGATGGAAACCTGGTGTAGAGGAAGATGAAATATTGAAACAGTTTACCGAGGCCCCACAGTGCAGGGGAAAACCATACGGTGGTAACACGCCGTTCTGTAATGGTTATTGTATGGTTATTGCTTGAGCTGTTCCAAAAGTCAAGCGCAAATAAATACTTTCTGTTTACCAGTACTTAAGGACATTATTGAAGTCGTTTCTGTCACAATCGATGTGGAACATTCTTATAAAACTTTCTTCTTAAGGAATGCTTTTTTTTTCATTCTTTCATCTTTTATCATAAAGTTCCATCATGTTTTTTAAGATGTAGAAAATTGCCCTGAGCCAATCATACACCATCATCTCATCATCCTCATCCCCACACCACCACCATCCTCGTCATCACACCCTCCTCCTCCTCACTTCCCCCACTGTCACCATGGTCATCCTCATCATTGTTATTGTCCTTGTCACCTTTACTCTCTCCACTGGCATTCCTTGCCTTTTACGATCTTTCATGCCCTGTATGCAGCAAGAAAAGCTAACACCAGCCCAGCTTCTTTTCCAGATGAGACTGCAGGAGGCTCAGAATGGTGAAAGGGGACTCTCATGAAAATACAATTAGGCAGTGTTGACATGTCCCCAAACTGCAGCTCCAGATCCTTGTCCAGTCAGATCCATGTCTAAATCAGATTCACATCCAGTATGACCCATGCCCAATCAAATCGTTGTCCTTGGGTCCGTGCTCAGGGATCGTCACTCTTCACACTTCTCTGTCTCCCCAGCACTGGGATTACGAGGGCGAGACACCATGCTTGGTCTTGGTGTTGTTTTGTTTTGTAGCCCAGGGGTTCTGCGATCAAACTCAGGTCCTCATGCTTACAATGCAAGCACTTCACCTATTGAGAGATGACCCCAGCACTTAATTTAATGTTGTCCCCTGACTTTCTTGTTGCATAGAGTTTCTGAGGTTAAGAGCATCACTTCTGGAGACCTCAATAAGAGGATTGCTGGGGACCAGTGAGGAACTATTTCATGCTTTGATGATGTGTTGTTAAAAGGATTATTGTGAGTGGTTTCTATGAGCCTCTGATCCCAAGGCTTGAGGTTATTGGGATGTTCTGAATGGTAACACCAGGAAAGACCACACATGTGAGACGCTACTTGGAGAAGCCAGTTCTTGAGAAATCCTCACTATTTGCCCCACTTCACTGAATCTCTTTCCACAACATAGAATCACCCTAGTATGATGAGCTAATCTGCAGGGAGTGGGGGTGGGGTGGGCATTCTTTACAATTTAAGAAAGGAAAGGGAAGGGAGTCTGGTATTTCCTGTTAATTTGATAGTTATTTCTTAAGCAAACAGCTCACAGGCATTTGAAATGAGTTATTTATTTTGCTTCCGATGGCCCTGTCCCTGAACAGAAGCAAATGTACTATTAATTCTCATTTGTAACACTACTTTGATTTCCAATTCCATCTCGATTTACGTTTATGCTTTGTGCTGGTGTGTTTAGGATGGCGCGATGTTATAATGAAGGAGATTGCATTGTATCCAAACAAACGTCTATGATGTCATTTCTTTTCAGACATTCCCTGTCTTTTGATAAAGTTTCCCTCAGTCTTTAATATCACTAATCTGAGGACACCTATTTCTTTTGAAAAGTGACCCACCCCTTCTCTTTTTCAAAGGACCTCTGCGTATTCCATTAACTGCTAGATTGGTTCGGCAATGTCTTCATAATGGCTTTCTGCCTCCTGGGAGATTTCTCTCTATCTTATATCCTTAATTAATAAGTTCTTTACCAATTGCCACACAATAATAGAGTATTCTTTTAAGCTGAGAAAATGTGTTGGTACTTGTGTCTCACACTAGGACCCTAGCCTAGAAAAATCTCCGTTAGTGCTCCTGATGGAATAACAGTGGGTGTTCTGGTCCTAGGAGAAAAAAGTAAGGTGTGGTTGAGTCCACAGCCTTCCAATGAGCTTAGGCAGTGGGTAGAGATGGCTGGGGGGTCAAGGAACAAATACAAGATGAGGATTAAGAGAATCACTTCTGGTGCCTTCAAAGAATGATAAAAATTCAAATCTGAGGTTATCCATCTCTACGTGTAACGCATTTGAAAATGCAACTTCTCATTGGCCAGAAAGGTGTAATCTAACACATCTTTGCCCACTCCTGTCACACGACCCATTCATCATATGTTTTATGTATGTGAGCTTTAAACTGACAATGGGGAATAAGATACAATTCTTACTTAACAGAAAAATGTCATCTTCATTTCAGAATGACCGCATGAATAAGAGAGTGAAGGAGAAGGAAATTCCCAGGTGAATATTCTTCCGATTCTGTGTGGCTAGACTACACTGTACTAGGAAGACTTGGACACTATGCTGTAATAGAATGTCAACATGAAAGTTTCCAGAGAAGGAGGATTATCCCAAGTCATAAAATGAAATGTCACCACACATTCAGACGGAGGAGGGAACAGGATGAGGGCTTGTTAATACATTAGAAGTGTTAAGTTTTAGAGAACTCTAAAGTATCAGGAATCGGAGGGGGTTGAAGGAATTATTTGGTCTGCAGGCAGAGAAACAGAACGAGGGCACTTTCTAAGGTCAAATGTCACTTTCTAAGGTCAAACTCCAATTAGTGCCAGCATGGCCTACTATTCCACGCAGTCCAGATGTGTTTCCTGACCACTGCTAAATCACCTGTTTCCTTTACAGTTCCTCTCTCTTGTAGTCCCTCCTTGTCTGGCATCAACACAGTTGAAATAGCCAGGTTCTTGACTGTCCTCTCACAGAGCTCATTCACTTCTCCACAAGCGTCTCTGAATTATCTGCTTCTGTAGGAGCATACTTTGCTCATATTATGGCATTCGGGTCAACAGGCCGCATCATTCTTAAGCCCTCTGAACTGGTCTCGAACTTGTCTATCTAGACTCCCATGAATTCCGAGCAAAGCCCCCTAGCTGTTACAGCCCTCTAGGGAACAGAACAGCCCTCTCTAGGACCTGGCTTCCTTCCACCCTGATGTCTGACTCATGCCAAGGACTCTCCATGCCAAGCACTCTCTGAGCATGGGGGATGCAAAGATGTGTGGGTCAGAGCTTCGCAAATGCATTGTCTCTGTGTTCAATGTACCAGTCCTCATCCTTCAGATCAGTCAAATTTGTTTGGTGGTTGTGAGAACCATTCGTTTATATAAATATTGCCATTTTTTCTTTATTCACTGAAATGAATGACCAAGAGACACACTTCTATTAAATTGCACAAATGCCTTTCACTTTTTCATTGTCTATTAAAATTATATCTGGTTTTTTTTCAGAACTTATCAAATGCACACTTGCGTTTGGCGTAGCCCTTCATGATAGTTTCCCTATGGTTAAATTCTATTCTATCAGCATCAATACGTGTCTATTGGCCACAGCTCTGAATATTGGGCTTAAGTGATATCTAACAGTAGTAAACATTGAACTAAGGCATGTTCCAGGGCATGCGCTGTTGCCCCGTCATTTCAGTGTTGTCATCTTCCTTAGCTGATTTCCTGAATATTTCATTATCTTCCAGATTAATTATACAACGTGTGTGTCTTCTGATATTGCCCATTAGTAATACTAATGACTTCTCATGAACTCCCGTATAACCAACACATCAATCTTACCGCTACTCACATCACCCCCAACTTAGGGATGATGCAACTCCAATAGTGAGACATCATCAGCTAAGTTCTCCAAGGCAAGTGGAAAGTGTAACGTGTCTTCAATAAACACTCCGTGAATTGAAGCTTTCACACAATCAATGACACCATGAGGATGCGTGGTATATTTTAGTGGTTTTTAAAAACACAAATAACAAATTATACAATTCATTTATGCCAAAGTAAGACCTAGGACTTAACCCTGGGGGACGATCCAATACAGGAACTTGGGTTGGCTAAGAAACCCTTGAGCAAGAAGACCTTCATTTAGTGCTAGAGTTGCTTGCTGGAAGAGTTATAAAACTCCAGAGGGCGGTGGAAGCTTCCTACCAAGAAGTAAATAACAGCAGCCATTTAATTACGCACGTGTCTGAGCCTGAGTGGTGGGTCTCATGAGGTCTTTCATCCTCCAAGGTTCTGCTCTGGGCGCCTTTGCTCCCTTGCTTCTGGGTTGGCCTGTAATTCATCTGTGGATGATTTGCAACCCTGAGAGAGCTCACCCATCTCTGTGCTCTCACGGAAAGGCAAAATATCCTCAGGAAAATGCTGCCTCGCCAAAGAAGCACACAGATTCTAAAGATCGTCAAAACACACAGGAAGGGCTAAATCCGGATAAGGAAAGATGTAATTCCCTGAGCTGGAATTTAGACCGCAGACAAGGATTCTTGCAGGAACGCAAAGTTTCCTGTCCTGTGGGAGGTCCGAAGCAAACCTCTGGAACCAGACCTCGTCAAAGGCTGAGCTCTGAGTTTCACTTAATACCTGCCGTCTTTGGGAGCACAGTGGCCCCTTTAAGTGGGACTCAAGTTCTCTTGAAGAAACTCCTTGCTCACCATAGCTTCAGTTTTATGGATGACTGGACAGTGAAGGTAGAGGAAAGGGTTTAAGGACTGGCATCGTTATGGAGTGGCAGTGTGTGTGAGCAGGGTGACAAGGAGGACTCCTTTCAGAGGCAGGGTCGGCTGTCCTTAGCATCCTCTCCAGCAGCTCTTAGCGATTTCGCCCACGTTGCTGCAATGCAGTCACTAGGCTGTAGGGGGAGCTCCAGACTCCCTGGTGAATTCTGAAGACCAGGAAGCAGCTCCCAAAAGCATTTAAATAGGAGGCAGGGCTTCAGAGACCCACAACTGTCCCCTGCCAGGAACGCCCCTTGGCGCTGCTCGGCTTTCTTGGAGAATTCCATTTCTTTTAGGTTGGGGTAAAGTAGCCTGAGACTTCTTAAGGTCAAACTCAAACAGTTTAACAGTTACTCGTGAGGGTCAGGTAGATGGGGGTTGAATAGAAAGGGGGAACAGGGAGCTATTGCTTTAATGGGGCTAGATTTCTCTTGTGGGGACTGGGAAAGTTCCAGAGATGTATAATAAGAACAGTAGTTGCACGGCAAGATGTCCTATACTCAACGTCACTAAGAGTATGTGTAAAAATGGCAAAATGGTAGATTTTTATGGTTTATGTTACCACAGTTACAAACTTCCAGTGTGGAATAAAGAGACTCAAAAATCCAAAAGTGTTGGTGGATTAAAATTCCGGATTCCTGAAGCAAGGCTGCACTGATGCTTGAGAGAGAAGAGGGACATCTTTGGAGGAATGCAGATGGGGTTGAACCTCTGTGGTCAAAAGTCCTGCAAATTCAGCCTCTGTGGGAAGCACCCTTGGAGAAAGCCAAAATGCAAATGGGGAGCCTGAACCCTTCAGCCTACCCATGCAAAGTCTGCCTCCTTCCGTGTGTGTGTGTGTGTGTGTGTGTGTGTGTGTGTGTGTGTGTGTGTGTGTGTGCGCGCGCGCGTGTATGGCAAGAGCCTAACCACTGAACCTTCTTAGCCCCTCTCTGTGTCTGTAACTCAGTCTCCTATACCACAGTCTTATTAAATAGTCTTTCCCAAGCCCCACAAGGACACCAGAATGACTAAGCGTCGGATGCGAGTGTGAACCAGCTAACGCAAAGAGAAGTCGATTTCCTTTGTGAGGTGGTCAGTAAATAAACAGTGGGTAGAGAAACCAGAGAGCAAAGCTGAGGGAAACCAGGGTCCAGAGCAGAACTATATACCCCCAGACTATGACTCTGTAAACCGGAAGCATGCTCGCACAAGATAACCTTCCGCCACAGCCCCAGGCTCATGCGGCAGCTCCACTCCCTCTTGGATCTCCTTACATTACTCTCACTGTCGAGTAGAATCATGCATATCAAGATCTCTGGTCACAGAATTCTTACATTAGTCAGCCTTGGGGTTGCACACTTGGCTGGGGCTTGGAAGGTGCTGGGGTTTCCTAAACACAGAAGATGCTCGTGATACAACCCTCTACCCTTGGCCCCCTCTGTGTTACACCAAGAACAGGCATTCCAGCGCTGGTTCAAGTTCTTTATCCTCAAGGCAGCAACAGCCCAGCAAGACGGATAGCATGTGTGCCTGGCACTGGTCCAGACTGGAAACGTGTGTGTGTGTGTGTGTGTGTGTGTGTGTGTGCTGGGGGGACTGTTAAAGTCTACCCAAGAGTGGGGATGAAGAGGAAATTCTAGGATATTTATCCCTGCTCTACCTGCAGGGTCTTCCCTCTCTTGTTTTGAACTGTCCAGTTCACAAATTGACCAGTTATTCCCCTACCCACTCTAGTCCACCCTGCTCACCCAAACAGAAGCTCTCTCTGTAGGTACTTGGCAGTTGTAGAGAACACAGGCTTAAATAAGAAGTAGCCTGGAGTACTGTAAAGACCAAGCAGACAGAAGTACTTGGTTCTACTTCCCGCCCAGCCACCATTGCTCCTTGACCTTCCGTGGGTCATCTAGACAGCAAGCATCTTTTGTTCACTCATCCATTCATTCAGAGTCTCACAATGTGGCCCAGGCTAGCCTGGAATTCACTATCTTCCTGCCTCTACTTCCCCAGTGAGACTAAAGGTATGTGCCACTATCCCCAGGGCCGGGCAGAGTAAATCTTTCAAGTATGTTGCCAATGTTCAGGTTTTGTTTTTCTTTTTTGAGACAAAGTATCATCCCGTAGGAGGCCAAGCTAGGCTTTTTTTTTTTTAATAAATTCTTTCTTTATCCTCCCTCCCAAACGGCAGAATGATAGTATATACTCCCATGCTGGGCTTGAATGCTGATTTATAGTCCGATAACATAGACAGACAATTGTTGGGAGGGATCACAGTGAGAAAATTTTGTCTGTTTTTCTAGAAAACTTCTGAGGAAAATGCCCACCGCAGTGCCTGGAGATTATTCTCCTTTGACCCCCAGCAGTGTCAAAACTTTGGGAATTATCACTATAAATATGCAGGGGCTGGTCTCTAGGTACTACATCCTCTCTCCGCCTCACGCTGTGATGTTCCTATCGAAGTTCCACGTGGCTGAGGATGGAGCCCTCAGCTTCTCTAAGCTCAGATTTAAATCCATCTCTTCCTACTGAGCTCCGTCACCACAGCCCATGGCTGGGATGAAGCAGTTGGCACAGCTGGCTGCCTGCTGCCTGCTCTGAGAGCCTTGATCTCCTGGCTACCACTGTCCACTTGCTGCCTGAGGAGTGAATTCTTTCTGTCAGGTCAGTTATCTCTCAGGGCCGCAGCCCTGATCTCATCTGACATTGCCACAGAGTAGAGGTTGCTTCCACAGTACTCTCTTGCACACTCACAAGGCTCTGAAAAATCCCTGGAGGACAGTGCTCAGAGGCTCAGTGGAGCTCCCTCCCCACGCCCCCTGGCCTCCATCACATGAGTGCCTGAGCCTCCGATGACACTCAAGTTCCTTCCACCTCATTCTCGGTTAGGATACTGATGAGAGGATGACTCAGTGGTCCCCCTGATGACCTAAGTTTCATTTCTCAGATCCGCAACGTAGGAGGACAGAATGGACTCTGGCAATTTGTCCTCTGACTCCACGTGTGCATAGTGCCACGCCCCCAGCATCTGCTAATAGATAATTTAAAATAAGAGGCACAGCTTTATTAGGAGAACATGCAAACGAAGCTTCTCAGGTCAGATGGGTGGCTCAGACCTGTACTCCTATCACTGGGGAGGCTCAGGCAGGAGGAGCATTGGGATCTGGAGGCTAACTGGTGTCACATTGTGAGTTTCCAGGACAGCCTAGACGGCATAGTAAGATCCTGCCTCAAAACCTCAGAAGTAAATCATCTCAAATATACAAAAGCTGCAGGTAAGTTCATGTTACGTGCGACATTTTAATGAGTTTTGAGAAGATTTTGAGCCCTTTACCACTGGTAATAACCAGTTAACTATTTTGTGCACTTTGAATTATTTCCTTACACACAGAGAAGTCATAAGAACAGCTGCAGTGTCGTATTTTGCAACTGATAAACCCTAGAGTTTAGGGTGGCTTATGGATCATGGCCACATTCTGTAATGCTTGGAGAGGGAAGAAAAAAGTCCTCAGAAGGGTGCATTTCATAGAGTCTGAAGGATTAGAGCTGCCTAAAGAAATGTTCTTAATCATTTTGTCCAACTTTCCTCTCCTTTAGATCACAGTATTGAATGTGGAAGAGGGAAGGGGCATCCTGACCTTTCATTGGGCATTATCAGCAAAAGTACCTTGGTCTGACAGTTCTAGAAATTCCATTCTGTTCTTTTCTGTGTCTCCAGGGCTGAGGCAGTTCTGTCTATGGTAGCAGCATCGACACACAGCTCCAGGGAATGTGACTGAATAGACACCAAACTTGATTAACCAAAACATGGAGAGTTTACTTGATCTGTTACATGACAGAAGCAACTAAATGGAGAGAGAGTTTACTCTGGATCATAGTTTGAGAAGACAGTCCGTCATGGTGGGGAAGGCATGGAGGCAGGGGTGTGAGGCAGCTGGTCAGGTCATGTCTGCAGTTGAAAGGCTGAGAGAGGTTTGTGTCAACCTGCTCTCTCCTTCAGATCAGGCCCTAACCCAGGTAATGTTACCATCCACACAGCCGGGGCGCTCTTCCTACCTCAGCTATCCAATCTGCAGGCTCCTTCACAGACAGGCCCAGGGGATCGCAACCTGGGTAACTTTAAGTCCCATCGAGCTGCCAATCTGTGTTAATTGTCATAGTCGCCCATTACGAGTTTTCTTCTGGGTTAAAACACAGCCCACGCATGTCCACCACAGAAAGGAACACACAGAATGAAGTCATTTCTGCACATGATCTCCCTCACAGCACAGCAAGACCCATTAAGGGATAGCTTCAAATTCTCGAGATAACACTTTCGTGCTAACCCAGTGCCTGCCATAGCAGGAGTCATACACTTATTAGTGGGGAAAAGAACAGGGCATAGAGGATACTCCGTGCCCTATCCTTCAAAGCTGTGGTGCAGCGCGTGGCACCTTCTAATCCTCTCATCTCCCAGATTCTCGTGTGGCACAAGAGGAGGTAAGGATCATTAGAATCATGGGCAAGTTTGCAAGTGCATGGTCACACTATGCCCTTAGCCACACTCTCTGGTTTAACAAGGGAAGTGTGTGTGTGTGGGGGGGGATGTGCTAACGGAGGAGAGGATTAAGAAGGAGGCTGTTTTCTGGCCTGAAGACCTGTGCTCTAAGTGTTGTTTATTATGAATGTTGGATGTATCAACTGCATTATCTCACCTTCAAAATGAATAATTTACAAGTGGGCTTTCTGCATAGGGTCTGAAGGCAGCAGTGTGGTCCTGGAAAACAGGCCTCAGAATGGCCCTCGGGCTGCTGATGGGGGGTTGAGAGTGGATTTTCAATGTGAGTCCGAGGATGCACCTTCTGGCTGTGGGTGTTCTAGAAGTCAGGAGGGCACAGGATGACACATGGCATCCCTTAGTCTGAATTGTGATGTCATGCATTCCGGCTGCTGTTTCTTTTATCCAGGTACACAGGCTGATGGGACCTCTGGCTGAACCCTCTGATGTCATGAGCCAAAGCGGATCCTTTCTCTCTTAAACTGTCTCAGTTAGGTATCTGTTCATATACTATAATAGCACACACTTTTTCTATAAGAATCCCATACTTTATATCACCACAGAAAAATTTAGTATATATTAAACACACTTCCTTATTTTTTAAAAATGATTCAGTTTTGTTAATAATTTAATTTTCTTTGCACAGAGGGACACTTTGCATGGTCCACCTGAGTGCAGCATGTGCACTAGTCTAGGTGCAGAGGGCAGAGCAGAATATTTGAGGCCTGGCTACATCTCTCTTCTCCTTATTCTTCTGAGACAGTGTCTCTCGCTGAATTTGGAGCTTGAATTCTCTGCCCAGATGGACTGGACAGCAAACCCCACCTATTATATCTCTACCCTGACCAATGTTAGGGTTAGAAGAGAATGCAGCTTGGTCTGGGTGTGTTGAAACTCGGGTCCTCATGCCTTAGCAGCACACATCTTTGCATAATAAACCATCCCCCATCTTAATACTTTTAATTTCAAATTTGTAAGAAGATCCAGCGATCAAATGCGCTTTGAGCCGAGCATTGCATGCATGGCAGCGACAGTGTCGGCAGGAAGCCTGGAGAGTCTATTTAAACTTGGTCAACATGAGAAGGAAAACACTCGTGCAAAATAAAAGTTGAGAAGCTGGGAACATAGCCCTGTTGGCAGAGTGCTTGCCTAGCGTGCAATCAGCCCTTAGTTTGATGCCCAACGCGACATAAAATGTATGGGGTGGCACATGCTTACAATCCCAGTGCAGAGATGAAGGCGGGCGAATCATGAGTTAGAAGCCACATTTGGCTTCATAGTGAGCAGCCTAACCCTGTCTCGAGTGATAAAAAGGTTGTAGTAACTGATGGTATCTTTAAGTAACCCCCATTTAATAGAGGTCTAGTGCTTGGTGAAAACTCTTGTAAGAACTATACAACCAGGACTCCCATTTAATTTCCCCAAGGATTAAGTTATATTCTTAGAAAATTACTGTGTATGTGGATGGGTATTCTGCCTGCATGTATGTCTGTGCACCTGTGCCTGCAGTATTGCCAGAGGCCAGAAGAGGGCGTCAGATCCCCTGGGACTGGAGTTACAGTCAGTCCTGAGCCGGTGAGGTATCTAAGCGGGGTCCTCTGTAGTGTGCAGCCAGGGCGTTTAATCACTGAGCCATCTCTTCAACCAGGAAGATAACTGTTATTAGGAGATAGATGTTTGAAGTAAAGAAACGGATAGTGTTTTAGCCCCTCTTCTTCAGAGAAGCTAAGGTTTGGAAACAGGAAGTTCAAGGTCAGTCTTTAGATGAACTTAAAAGGCAAAAACCAGCTTGATTGATCAAGACCTTAAACCCAGTAAAGACTTTACTTTAAAAGTTTTGCCCCCCACCCAGGTCAGATATATGTATATTTGGAGAATGTGACCATTCTTGATAAGACCGTGATCCCTGGCTCCTGGCGTCCCTCAGCATTGCTTATCTTACCGATCGGTTTTGGAAACATTTCACGAGAACGGGATAGTACACAAAGCCGTATTGTGGCCGTGGTGGAGAATTTAAGAGTGGGCGTTTTAAAAAAATTGTCTTCAAAGCAATTTTCAAATATGAAAAGGTATAAAAAGAGATTAAAACTGGGAACAGAGTCGGGTGTGGGCTAGGGTCAGAAGCGCTGAGTAAGAGCTAGGCAACTTCTCTCGCTTCCAAATTGGAACCCTTGGCTCAGGCACGGGCCGCTTTTAACTACTGTCTGAGTGTACAGCCCAAGACAACTTTTACCAAAAAGTCTGGGGCAGACAGGCTGGATGGACTGCTACTAAATCCACAAACCCCATGTCTGGCCCATCAATCCATGGTGTTGTTTCTTCCCAAGATATCGCAGACACAACTATGTTGGCAAGCAGGCTGCATGTCTAAGTTGGAATGGCGGGCTGTTTTGACTGCTATCTCCAGGGTGACCGGTCTTCTCACCTTTGCAAACTACCCTGCTCTCCTCTTAGCAGCTAACAGGGGCGAGCATCTGGGGATGCTTTCTTCTCACGGGCCCCTGCTTAATTCCACGGGGTTTCTGAGCTCCCTGCCTCCTGAGCTGAGGGGAACAGAAGCAAGGCTAGACCAGATTGATCTGGAAAGTTGTATGTCTCTGAGGGTTAGTCCTGGTGACCTCTTCCCCCAGGCCTGCTGAGTACCCAGGAAAGTGAACCCAAGGCTTTTATGTTCTTCCCATCAGTCCTGTTTTTGGAAGTTAGTGTATCCTGGATGTTTTTCTTGTTTTTGTGTTGTTGTTTTCTCCCCAAGATTTCACATAGGGAGTAAATCGATAGGGGGCCGAGGAGAGGGGTCAGGGGTTAAATAATTTACTATGCAAACATGAGTTCAGAGCCCTAGAAACTTACCTTACTAGTCAGTGGGCGCTGCAACTGGCTAGCAAGACTAGCCATATCAGTGAGCTCTGGGTTTGATTGAGAAAGCCTGCCTCAATGAGAAGGTGGGAGAGATCGATTTCATGCCTCCACATTCATGTGTAGCCCCAACATGGAAACATGGGTATGCCTTCACACATATGTACACATACCATGTACACACACACACACACACACACACACACACACACACACACACAGAGAGAGAGAGAGAGACAGAGACAGACAGACAGACACACAGAAAAACTAAACAAAAATAAAACAACAAAAATCTAGAGAGATAAAGAGCGTGCAAAGTCCACCCCATTTTTCTTGAGGGATCTGCCTGGAGAGGCCAGTGAAAACTAGGAGAGGGAACAAGAGAAATAGACCCATGCACACACCCATGTGGCGAGAGCAGCGTTCAGGAGGCTAAACCTGCTTCGTGTAGGCCCTGACAGAGCAGAATCAGAATACTAAGGCCCACAGTAACAATCACTAAAGCGGGCATTGCTTATTACGTGTTCTCTGCGAGGAAAATGGCACCAGGCGCTCTCTAAGCCTCTGCTCTGCTGCTCACCACAGCCCTGCTGGCTTGCGTCATTTTTTTTTTTCTATTCTTTTTTTTCGGAGCTGCGGATCGAACCCAGGGCCTTGCGCTTGCCTAGATCTACCACTGAGCCAGATCCCCAACACCGGCTTGCGCCATTTTTAACCCTTTCCCGAAGCCAAGGCTCTGAGTGTGTTGGCGGACCTGTCCACAGTAACCTTGTGAACATTTTTGCTCATGCCTTTGTGAGTTCACTGTGTTTGAGTATGTCTCCCCGGAGGTGACAGGTTGGAGAGCAGAGAGGCCCAGCAGCATCCACTGGACATTACTGAGGAAGGTACTAGGTCCCTTCTAACCCTCAGTCACATCAAGCTAGGGAAGCTGTTCGGCTGAAAAGAACTTTAAACGTCTCTTGTCATCTTATTCATCCTCAGAGGCCCAGAGAAGTAAAGGACTCGCGTTCTATACTGATGCCTCAGGCCTTTCCTACTTTCTAGAATAATCTTTGTCAACAACAGTTGCAATTTATTGAGTATTTATTACCTGGGTTCTGCACAAAGTAAATTACATACTTTATTTCCTTGAGTAAGTGAGTGTACAACTGTTATTAGTAGCTACGTTTTATTGATTGGGAAAATTAGTCCTTGAGAAAACTTCCTCTTGGTTTGGTGCTTAAAATAATCAAAATAAATAACTCAGCGAGTGCCTGTAAAATCTTTTGAACTTTCAAGACTTTTGCAAACTCAATGCTTGTTTAAAATCCACTCAGGCCCTGGCATATTATGCTGCCTAGGACTCCTCATGGCCCTCTATAAATTTAACATTTGAATGCAGTTTTATAAGAGTACAAACCTAACTCATTACTTGATTATACACCCATAGCATCCACCCCACATCATACCTTGCTTAGAATATGCGTGCGGTCAGTGTTTGTGTCAGGATTAAATTAAGCACATTGGGTGTGCAGCCCACAGTGTATGAAGTCCATTGTGTGTGTGTGCAGCCCGTTGTGTATGCAACTTGCTGTGTGTGTTTCTCTTTACAAAGTACAAAGTTTGGAATTTCAAACATATTTCATCAACTACTTCTCATAATAATTTCATGAGCAGGAAGTACGTTGATGTCTTTAAAATGAGGAAACCAGAGGGCGGGAGAGTTGGCTCAGTGGGTAAGGATACTTGCAGCTCTTATAGAGGACCTGGGTTCAATTCCTAAAGCACACCTCACAAGAGCCTGTTGATTCTAGTTCTATGGAATCCAGTGTCTTTTCAGACATCAGCAGATACCAGACACATGAATGGTGCACAAACACACATAGTGCAGTCAAAACACTCATCCATACAAAAATCTAATAAATAATTCTAAAAATAAATTTTACATGAGGAAATCAAGGTTCAACACGGTAAGTAGCCAGCCAAAGCTTGTTTGATGTCAACCAAACATCAAAAAAAATGGGAGAAGGTAGTTGGGGATGTAACGCAGTCAATACAGTGGTTGCCTATTTTCCATGATGCCCTGGGTTTGATCCACAGTCACCACACAAATGGTGCACAGTTGAAGCCAGCTGTAATCACAGCACTGGGAGAGAAGACAGCTGGAGCCTAGGGACTGAAGATCACCCTTGGCTACACAGCACGTTTGAAACCAGCATGGGATATGTAAGACTCCATTTCAAGAAGAAACAAAAGCGCTTAGAAAGGAAACCCCTGTAAACCAGAAGCACCAACTAAGAAGTGTGTCCTTGAGTCACACGTTGCCTCTGGCCTGCTGGTGTCTTTGTGTTTGCTTTAAGACAATCATAAATTTTCACGGTGAAAAATGCATGTTCAGTTCTCAGTGTTACACAATGGCCTGGATGTCATTAAAAAAAAAAATGACCAAGAGGTCACACCCCATCTAGAGATCATGTTTCAGTGTATGCTTACCTATTGTCTCAGGCCAAGTGCCTAGGGATGGACTATTTTATTTTCAGACATGTTGTTACTGTTTTCTTTGCAACAGTCGGACACAGTGAAAGAGCTTTCCAAGCAGAACATGTAAATTGAGGGCAGTAGGTATTCTGTTTCATGAATAGCGTCAGAAGAAAGCAGGTTTTAAGTCTTAGGCTGCCAATCAAACAAGGTTGTAGATTGCTTCCGTGTGGAGAGAAATTAAACTTCTGTTGGGGCCTCTGATAGCAGATACCATTGAAAGAAATTTTCCTACAAAGAAAGGTGTCAGTCTCAGTAGTGATAATGTGTGTGTGTGTGTGTGTGTGTGTGTGTGTGTGTGTGTGTGTGTGTGTTGAGGTAGGAATCCTGATGGTCTAACTGAGAAATATTCTTGCTGGTCCATCAGCAAACAAACACCAAGCCAAACCTCATCCACTTGGATTTCTAGTGTTATATGTGGTTGAGAAACGATGTCCTCAGCCTGAGTGGACAGAGATGACAGACAAATTTCTAATCTTCAGGAGGTTTGACTGGGGAGGGAACTCTTTGACTCTTGGTTAGAAATTACTCAAAGCCAGAAGAGGCCAGCTGTTAGGTGATGGCGTTTGCAGTGAGGAACTTGAGGCAGCTCCTCCTTGCAGAATGGACCAGCTGTAGTGATGAAGTATTTACTCCAGCTGTTCCCCATGGGCCACAGCCACGAGGGTAATGCCACTGTGGTTGTCAATGGTGACTGCCAACTTGTTGGGGAGGGAGTTGCTAGCTTAGGTTAGTTGAGCTGTAAAGACTGAGTAACTTTGAATGTCATTGTCCTATGGGCTAGGGTCCTAGTCTGAAGAAAAGAAGAACGTGAGATGATTACAAACTTTTCTCTCTCTGCCTCTGGAGTGTAACCAGCCACCAGCCTGCTGCCATTTTTCTCCAAGATGAACTATACCCTTGAATTGCAAGCCAAGGTAGCCCCTTCTTCCTCAAGTTGCTTTGGGGTCAGCTTTTCTTGTCACATACAGTTGCTAAAGGCTTGTCTTTTCCCAGCCCTTGAGCATCTTCCTTAGACTCTTGTGCAATATTACCAACAACTATAAAAGGCTAAGATTAATAGATAACTTTAGCTGAGGTCCTAAGGTTTTCAAAATAATGAACAATAGAGCTAACTTCTGCCTATAGTAAGTTCCTTATTCTTTCCAAGTCATTGTATTGATGCACACTTGTGTCTACTAAAGATACGTCCTTCCATTATTTGTCATGGCTAGATAAGCAAAGCTCCAGGAGACAGAACATAACTAATCATGTCAGTCATGATGCTGGGTTTCCTAGACTCCCTTGCAGCTAGAAATGATCATGTGACACAATGAGAGTTGTGCTTGGAAAGATTATGTTCCCCTCACAAAAGATGTAGCTGGCTGGCTTGGCTTTGTTTTCCTAATTGACTTCATTCTATCTTAGATACTGGCATATACCTGAGTCTTTAAAAAAATAATCTTGGAATAGTGGAAATAATCCAGTCAGTGGAAAGGGAGAGATATAAGCTCTACTATTGTTGAGTTGTTGAAACATTACAGGTAATGAGTTAATATGACTCATGGATGTAGAGGAGACAAATACCTTGTCATTTTTTGTCTCTGTCTGGTTTCATAAAGAAATAGTTTAGTTAGAGGAAAGCCGGGTTTACCTTCTGTAAATGTAAGAACGGTTGCCATGCACCTACCTGGCACCGCATTGCTATTTTCTAGTCCAGATTAAATGACTTTCCCTGCAATTAAGCAAGTTCACATTTTGTAGGCCGTGTCTTCATCAAGGAAGACCTCTCCCTAGAAAACCCCTAGGTTCTCAGAATGGATTTCCTCTTTCTTAAAATTACAAAATGTGGGTTCAGAAATAGCCTTGGAAGTCATCTAGGTCAACCTCACACTTTACATAAATTAAAATTCAAATCAGGCTACCTGTTCTTTAAAAAATGCCTGGAAGGGAGATATCACAGTTGTCTTTGGCAGGATTTGATCAAACTTGTAGCCAGTAGTCTTCTACTTGGCCTAATTGAACCACCTTAATTCAATTAAAAACATAAAAATAGAAAAAGAAAGGGAAAAAAACCCAGAGTTCTATTTATTTTCAAAATAATATTTGATGGACCTGCAGATAATAAGTAATTCTATCGGGTTGCTTCTCTTTCCAAGATGGAACACATCCAAATAAGAATTTTACTAGAATCTTCATTTTTCTGTCTTTCCATTTTAGAGTTTCCAGTTGAGAGTCTTTTAGAGTTAGTTCACGGAGTGTGGTAAGGCTTGGCCTTGCCCTCCAGGGACATTTTAATGTCCTCTTATCTGACTTGTGGCTCTTTCTCTTCCCTCACAGACACACATATATGGGCAGATGCCTTGCATGGTCTTTAGCATCATGTGGCTCACCCAACCCTCGCGGCAAGGGAGCAGGTCCCACTGAGAGTCCAAACGCTCCCCAGGGCTGCCACACTCTGCTTAGCCTTTTGTCTGGGTTGAGTTCCTTTCCTTTAATGACTTCCTTTGCTATTTGGCCTACTCTCGTAAAACACAGATATCTAAAAATTGTTACAATCCAAACTAGACATGAGGCTGAACTCTGAAGAAAGTTTAAGGACAATAAATTTGTTTCCTTTTCCTGATTTTACAGTACTGTTCCCATCAGACCTTGTGTTCCCATTCACCAGACTTGGTGCAATCAGAGAGGAAGAGAGCCTAAAAGTAGCCCCTTTTCAGAATTCGGTAGAAAGTGAGCTAGTGGTATGATGGAGACATCTGTCTGTCTGTCTGTCTGTCTGTCTGTCTGTCTCTGTCCCTCCCCATCCCCTCCCCCATGGTCTGCAGTGTCCTCAGAGACTTTGATGACCTCAGGCTTTAAAGAGGAGAGCTGCATTCAGGCTTAGCTGGCCACTGCTCTCTCTCTGAGCCACAGCACGATGCTACACGTCACTCCCAGCCCAAGGTAAGAAAGGAGGCTGTGAACGCTGTGAGCTGCATCTCAAGACCCCATAGGAGATTCTTCCTCAGAATGTAGACGGAGCTTCCTTTGTATCTAGCAGAACAAGAATACTCCAGCCATTTGTCTCTGAATAAAACTATTTTAAATGTTATAGACTCCCAACCCGCCTATGCTCTAGGGCTGAGTTATCCCTTGTCTTGGCTATGCCCCCCTCCCCCCGGTATACACTCCCCAGTGCATATGACAGAGAACCCGGCACAGCTCACTGCCGTTTATCATTTCTGCTTTCCCTCTCCTGGAACTACTTTATGCTAGTATACACAAGGATCTCCACAACCTTATTAATATAACATTTATCGTTAGTCTCTTGAGCCAACGCAGGGGTATAAATTATCTCCTTGCAGGGTTTATTCTTACCCTTTGTGACTCAGAGTCTCAATACCATGCCTAATACTTACATAAGAAAAATTCCATGTTTCGCCAAATTAAATCCTGGGACGGAAGGAAGGAATGGTGGACGAGGAGGTTCTTGGTAACCCGTTAAGTGGGGAGCCAAGGTTTTCCATGAAAACTTCTGGAATATTCCATCCCATGTTCCACCTTTAAGTTTCCCAAGAAGTTCCTTAAAACACAGACTTTAATTAAAGTGAAAGCCAGGAGGCCAGCTGTCTGACCTCACGTGGTCTTTTCAGTGATGTTTGGCCTGCAAATATGTACGGCACATAATGTTTTCAGATTGATTTACTCATCTATGGGAGATAAAATAAGTTTTAATATTAACACTGTCCATCCAGAGAGGGGCAATTAATATGTGGGTTAAAGGCCTTTGCACCTTGTTTCAAAAAAAACAGCAACAGAAACAATTTTTCCAGGAGTATCCTGAAGATACTAATAGGATTTATATATTATTTGTATGATGTTATTCTTTTCAAATAAATATACCAGATAGAAGAAAAAAAGAAGGAAGAAAACATATCTGATTTGTTAAAAGACAGAATTGGCAGATTTCATTTAGAAATATTTTGTTGGCTTTAATTGGAAAAACTCAAAAGCTCCAAAGACAGATGTTGAATTTAATTTTTTTCCCAATTGCACGATTTCAAACTGGTTATCCACCCAACTAGTGCTTTTGGCTCCAGCCCTATGATCCGAATTGGAATTTGCTCTAAGTATGTGCAAGTCCACAGATCCAGGTATGGATGTCAGACAGGTCTCGCTCTAGGAGTGGCTCTTCCCTTCTTGTGGTATGAACGAGCATTTAGCCTCTTGACATGTTTGACATATTAGATATGAGATGCCTCATAGGTAATGTGCGTGCTGCACAAGCGTGAGGACCTGGGTTCAGAGCCTGTGTAGATAGGATGAGGCAGTATGCTTCTGCAATCCAGGCTTCCCTGTGCTGATAGGAGAGGAGGCAGGAGAATACCAGGAAGCTCAAAGGCCAACTAGCCCACCATACATGGGGGGAAAAACAACAGACATACTCCGTCTCTCTGGAAGCAGGTAGAAACTGAGGACAATTCCCAGCTTTGCCTTCTGACCTCCACACTTGTACTGCAGCATTGCACAAGCCTACACTCATGTCCACGCACACACTAACCAGTATAAGGCCAAGAAAAGCAATGCCATTTATTAGGTATAACTATGCTTGAGTGGCCAGCAGTGTGGCAACTGTTGGTTGCTTCTGAAGGATGGGAACATTCTTGTATGTGTCGGATAACTTTGGCCACACACCTCAGTCCTCTACAGATCCACAATATGTCACAAGTAAGTGTTGGCAGTAAGTTCTCACACCTTACAATCAAACCTACGTAGGTTTAATAAAACAACAGGAACACCCTAACTCATGTCCTGCTGCTCCAGGGAAGGGACTTACCATTTCTGCTGTTGTCTTGGCTTTCTGCAGGCATTTTAAAGAATGAGTATTTTACTTTGTCACCTACTCTATTATCCAGACGATGCCCCTGCACACTTACTTCCTTTTTGTTTTAATTACTCTGCTTCTGCTTTAATCTGATTGGGTTGGTTGCTTCATTTTTCTCCTTGTTATGGTTTGAATGTGGAACTGTCTCACACAGGGTCAGAAAGAGATGGGGCTTGGCTGTGGGTCTGATACTCTTCAATCTGGATCCCAGAAGGAGACAGGAGAGAACCCATTCCAGAGAGTTTTTCCATGACACCTGCAAGCATGTATTCAGCCTCTCTCTCTCTCTCTCTCTCTCTCTCTCTCTCTCTCTCTCTCTCTCTCTCTCTGTTTCTTTCTCTCACACACACTTGGATTATAAATCTATCTATCTATCTATCTATCTATCTATCTATCTATCTATCTATCTATCTATCTATCTTGTGATATCCTACAGACTCATGTGTACTTGTCCGGAGCTGGTGGCAGTTTGGGAAGCTATAGACCCTTTGAGAAGTGAGGTCTCACAGGAGGAAGAAGGTCACTGGGAATGGAGGAGTTGAGGTTTACAGGCCCAGATTCCTGTCTTCTTTTTTCGTCCTCATTCCCAGAGGTGTGAGCAAGCAACACACCTCACTCAGAGTCAGAAAGACTCTTGATCACACCTCAGGGCCCTGCCACCTCAGCTGGGAGCCACTCCTACTGCTGCCCCTTCCCCATCATGGTGGACTGTACCCTCAGAATGTGAGACAAAAACAAAACAAAACAAAAGACAAAAAGAAAACAAAACAAAAATCTCTTCTTCCCTTAACTTTCAACTTGTTAGGTATTAGGTCATAGCAACAAAAACAGAACCTAATACAGGCCTCCTTTTGAAGATATTTAAGATAAACTGTCCACCCCAAGAATTAGCTGACAGAGTTCTAACATGGCAAGAAGTATGAGAAAATGGCTGGCTTTGTAATGACCACTGACATGTAATGACCACGTCTCATTACATACTAACAAATACCAAAGGCCCCAGACATTGGATGGGTTGGTGACGTTTACCTAGATTACAAAGGACAGAGTGAAGACCCACGTAGAACAAACCAGCCCTTGCGCTTCACTTTGCCAATATTGGCCTCTAATCAGACCATCTTTCAAATTTCCTCACTGTACTTTCTATCTCTACAGCTTCAAGGAGCCCACACGAGTGAGGTAACAAGATCCTGCTGGAATACCTCTCCAACAAGCATTCAGGTAGGAAACCAAGGTTCCCTGAGAATTCTTTTCTCCACATCTCCACAAAGTTGTCCTTGGGAAAGGGACAACTGTAAGTAGCACATGCGTCTCAACTTTCCTAGTTAATGAAAACTTGGGAATGGGCATGGAACCTAAGTGCTTTGCAAAGCCTTAGGTTTGACCTCCAGAACTGCATGAGCCTGGGTGTGGTTGCCGCATGCCTGTGATCCCAGCATTTGGGAGGTGGAGGCTGGAGGATAAAGAAGTCAGAGCCGTCCTCAGCTACATAGTGAGTCCAAAGCTAGCCTGGGCTACATGAGACCCTGTTTCAAAAATAAACAAGACCCCCAAAGAAAACTAAGTTAATTAGAATATGATTAATAACAATTAAAATTATTTAATAAGTTGTTTAATTCAACAGATTATATTAATTTAATAGTTACTTATTAAGTTAATAGCATATGTCTGTAAGAGGCAGGTACAGATTTTAGTTGGGTATACATTATTAGACATTATTTTTTCATCATAGTATTTTTATTGATTCTTTGGGAATTTCAAATCATACTCCCTGATTGCAGTCACTTCCCAGTCCTTCCATAACCTCTCTCCATCTTTGTGACCCCCGCCTGCCCCCCAAGTTCAATTTATGTTACCTGTATACTCACCACAGCATGGTCAAACTCTCAGTGGCCTGCCCCTTAAAAGGAACCGAGTCCTTCCCCTCCCGTGCCCCACTCACAGAAGCCATCTTTGTGAAGAGCTACACTTCAGCTTCCTTATCACACCTTTTATAAGTTCTTTTTGGTGGTTTCCTGTCTAGGCTACTACTTTGTGTTGCCACCGAAGTCTTCCATGATCCTCTCTCTCAACCGTGCATCTGCAGTCTGTACATCACAGAAAACATGGCCTCCTTGTTCTTCACAGTTAGCCAGAGCACGGGTCATGGGCTTCTACATGGTATCTGGCTGAGCACAGACTACGGACATCTGCCTGGCCTCTGGTGGTGACATGGGCTAGACATCAACACAGATCCCAGTTATGGTAGGACTGCAGACCCAGACACGGTCGCTGTTCAGGGTCTGAGTGTGTGTCTGTATATGCTCTGGGCTTCTGCGCACCAGCCCGGTGGACCACACTGGGCAAAGACACACCCACCCCCCCCATCACCTCAGCCCTGACGCCATCATCACGTCTCCAGTTCTGCGTCTCTCCACAGCGCATGCACAGCTCCACTCGTCCATCTTTCCTACCTCCCCATCACACATTCATTCCTGGGTGGTTTCTCCAGGCCGGTCCCCTGCATCCCCTACCATGGGAGTGAGGGGTGGGATCCTGGTCACCCCGGACGGCTTCCAAGTGTTTTTAAATACTAGTTATTTATCAATATTTGAAAATAGTTTCTCTCTTCCTCAGTCTGGGGGTTACCTTTGCATTTTCTTAATCGGTCTTTCAATAGAGTATTACCTTTTAAGGGGTCAATTTAGATTGTTTTCTTTCTGTTGTAGGTTATGACTTTTTTATTTAGATTTCTAAACTCAACACACAACTAATCTATATTTCTCCCTATGTTATCAGCTATTTTTATACCTCTACATCTTATTCATGTCTATCACATTGAGCTGATTTTTTTAAAAAAATACTGTCTTAGACTGTATTTAGAATCTTAATACGAATTATTAATATTATCATCCTCACTATTGTTTTGCACACCAATGTCCAGCTCTTCCTTTCCCACCTATAACGTCTCCAGTACTGCCTTTTCTCCTCTGTCAAAGAAAAGGTTCAAATCTTGCAGGTCTTCCCAGGGTCTCTCCCTGCTGGCCGCTCTGGCTGCTCTTGCGTCCACCCCACCCCGTCTCTATTAGTTTTATAGTAAGATCTGGGTTCAGACACATCAGCCTTCTAACATTCTTTCGTCGTTTAATATCATAGGGCCCACTTTGAGTCTCACACCCATCGCTCTACACTTTAAAAATCAATTTGTCAAAATCCGCAAAATCACTGGCTGTAACTTTGCTCAGAATCGCACTGAACCCATCAGTCAAACTGGACCCCATCCGTGTTCTGACTGTACCCTCATTCACACACACGGATCGGTCTCTCTCGTTATTTAGTTCTTTAGTTGTCTAAAAAAAAATGTTTGTAGTTTTCTTCAGATAGATCTCACATATATGTTGTTAGATTCAGCCATCGGTGTGTTTGCACCCGTAACATGTTAATATGTGTGGTAGTGTCTCTCATTTAAATGTCTGTCCTGTGTTGGGGACAATTAAGAGAGCAATTGAAGGCCTTTCTCTTTCTCTTCTGGTTCCAGGCACTGCGGGAGCCATGGGTTACCATGCATTCATGGCTAATTCCACGAACCATGCCACACACAGAACCAGTCCTGCATATGGCACAGAAATGGCATCAAGAAACCTCGGTCACGAAGATATGAATCTCATACGGGGTTGACCCTAAGTTCCTGAGGACCATGCTCTTTGCTAAGAAGCACAACAAGAAAGGCCTGAAGAAAACACAGGCCAACAATGCCAAGGCAGTGAGTGCACGTGCAGACGCCATCAAGGCCCTTGTGAGGAGGCCTCAGGCCATCAAGCCCAAGATGCCACAGGGCCCCAGCTGCAAACTCAGCTGTCTGGCTTTCATGGCTCACCCCAAGCTTGGGAAGACTATCCGAAACCACATGGCCAAGGGTTGGAGGCTCTGCCAATCGAAGGCCAAGGTTCAAACCAAGGCAGAGGCCAAGGCTCCAGTTAAGGCCCAGACTCTAGTTCCATCCCAGGCTCCCAAAGGTGCCCAGACCCCTGTGAAGGCCCCATAGAAAAGGGTCCTGCCAATGTGAAGACAGACGGACTGCTGTGACGCACCCACCTACACACTATTTGCAGATGACCAGTGTCCTATGCTGTTTTTACAAACAAACATGAGACAAGAAACCAAAAGAAAGCAATTGAATTCTCTACATCAGACACAGATTTTAAGGTTTAGGTTCATTTTTGAGTAAAGCTAAATCAAAGGATACGGGTGAAATCATGACTCTGGTATTATGTAGTGGGTCAAAACACTCTTGCCTATTGCAATAGACAATGAAGCAAGCAGTGATGTACATCTTGTGCACTATTTCAGGAACATTACTATGGGGAGGAAATCAGGGTGTGTCCTAAGAACAAAAGACTAGCTAGAGGAGCAGAGCTGACGTTGATGTCAGATTAGCCACGCCTCTCATGGGCCTGGAAGCCTAGGAGCCCTACCTAAGCAGGAGCTGCTCAGGGAAACACAACACTAAGCAACAGACATTCCCCCAACATTCTATACCAGTGATTCCAACTCAAAAAGGTTCCACGCTTAAAATGGGAAGGGCTGGAGACATGGCTCAGTGGTTAAAAACACCGGCTGGGCTGCTCTTCTAGAGGACAGAGGACCCGGGTTCAATTCCCACCTTCCACATGGTAATTAACTACCATCCGTAAGTCCTGTTTGACACCCTCTTCTGACTTCTACAGGCACCAAGCACACTTGGAACATAGATATACATGCAGGCAAAACATCCATACTACACACACACACACACACACACACACACACACACACACATTCACACACACGCGAGTTAAAAGTAGCCTCTGAGTAATTTGTTACGTATGTGTTTGTGTATCCTGTAGACGATCATGACTTTAAGCCTCTTTGAAGTCAGTCTTGTTTGTGGGGTCTGGAGAGATGGCTCAGCAGTGTAGAGTGTTAGCTAGTCTAGCAAGAGGACCCAAGTTTGGTTTCCAGCACCTGTGTCAGGCTGCTCACAACCACCTGTAACTACAGATCCAGTGGCTCAATGCCTGTGACTTCCACAGTGACCTACTCGTACATACACATGTACGTGTAAACACACACACACACACACACACACACACATACACACACACACACACACTTTAAAATAAATATAAGAGAAACCAGTCCTGTGTGTTGCATCACTAGGATTCTGATTTTCAAGTAACTATTTAACAATACATTTTCAGTTATAACATGTGCAAAGTGCAAAATCATAAAAGACATATTAAAACTTTTGTATCATCACTCAGAATTCAACCTTCTCCCCTGCATGGGTGTGCCCACTTTTCAGATTTTTTGATATAGTTTTAAAATCCGTACATCATTTAATTGTTCTCTATTACATAAATAGACTTTATACAGTGACTTTAACTCTTCTTCACAGGCCAATATGTATGGTCCATAATTTATTAAATCAGTCCCTTGTGAGACTCCTTGGTTGATTATGAGATTTTTCACTGTCATAAGCAATACTAGAATGGATATCTATTTGTGTGAGTCTGTACACAATTATTTCACCACCCCTAAAGCTATGACAAGCGAGCTATCTCCATCACCGTCTTACTGCACATATATATTTTTTGACATTTGAATCACATTGGCAAAAAGTGTTCTTTCCTTTCCTTTTTTTCCTTTCATTTCCCTTCCCTTCCCTTCAACTTCCCTTCCCTTCCCCTCCCTTCCACTTCTCTTCCCTTCAACTTCCCTTCCCTTCAAATTCCCTTCCCTTCAAATTCCCTTCCCTTCCCTTCAACTTCCCTTCCCTTCCCTTCAACTTCCCTTCAAATTCCCTTCCCTTCAAATTCCCTTCCCTTCCCTTCAACTTCCCTTCCCTTCCCTTCCCTTCAACTTCCCTTCAAATTCCCTTCCCTTCAAATTCCCTTCCCTTCCCTTCCCTTCAACTTCCCTTCCCTTCAACTTCCCTTCCCTTCAACTTCCCTTCCCTTCCCTTCAACTTCCATTCCCTTCAACTTCCCTTTCCTTCCCTTCAACTTCCCTTCCCTCCAACTTCCCTTCCCTTCAACTTCCCTTCCCTTCCCTTCAACTTCCATTCCCTTCAACTTCCCTTTCCTTCCCTTCAAATTTCCTTCCCTTCAACTTCCCTTCCCTTCCCTTCCCTTCCCTTCCATTCCCTTCCTTTCCCTTCTCTTCCCACAAACCTTTTTGTGGATACCCCAGCTCCTCAGCTCACCACCTGTGGAAATCGTGTCCATGTGAGTCATGTCAGTATCGCAGGTATGGGGATCTATTGAGACCACTGAGAGAGTCCTTAAATTAACACGGGGAGTCACTGAGGCACAGGACTGGGTCTTGTGAGTACCCAGGACTGCTCTTCTCCAACCTCTGAGCTTCTCTGAGGAACTGAGACCTCTACTTTGGATGAAATACTTACATGGTGAGAGATTCCTTACGCTCAGAAAAAACATTTTACCTAGATCCTGACAGACGGCAAATCTGTGGTGTGATAAACAGCGTCTGACACACAGGGAGGGGTGTACCCTGAAAAAAAGGCTCTTATCCCTCACAGATCTCTAATTTCAAGAGAGGTGGCTATGTGAGATGTGTATCTGCCTCTATTTTCCACAAACATCAGCTCGGAGAGGTCTGGCCTTACCGTCCACGTGACTGAAGCACAGCTCCCAACCAATCTGAGTTAAGCTTTGTTCCCATAAAGAGCCAGGACACATACCTTGTCTGCAATTGATTTCTGAGGGAAAAAAAATCAAGGTAAATGAGCTATCCTTCAATATGTGGATATTTTAATGGTTAAAAATGTGTTTAAAGAATCTATATTTTTACATTTATATACACACATCCATCAATGTGTTGGGACTACTTAAGAAGAATACTTATAATATATAACAACTATCTGGGACCTTCTGTTACGGAGTTCAAGGAATAATATTGCTAAAAATCAAATGTGCTCTCATTCTTTCTACATCACTGCATCCCTACTGTGTGTTGGCTTACATCTAGGAAGATGTAGACTATGAAATGAATAATGTTTGAAATACATTGAAGAGTCCCAAGGAATATATGTGAAAATACTTATTATTAGTATATTAAAAAAAATCGCTGGTCAGAGAAGCCAAATCAGGATCACAAAAGCAGACACAAAAGCCCAAGATCTCGGCATCGAAGAGGCAGAGCAGGAAGACCAGAGCTTGAGGGGAGCCTTGGCTACACAGCAAAATCCTGTCTGAATAATAAACTCCTTCATATTTATAGCGTGGCTATAATTTAAAAGATGAATAACGATTACCAGAGATAGGGAGAAATCGGGACCTGTACAAATCATTGCTAAAAATGTAAAATTACGTATGTTTAGTTTTGTCAACTTGATATGACCTAGGGTTACCTAGGGAGGAGGTCTCGCATGGGTTGGTCCTTAGGCAATTGTCTGAATTACATTAATTGATGTGTGAAGACCCAGACCGCTGTAGCAACCCCATTTCTTAGGCAGGGGGCTTCCCATCTGTGGTTTGAGAAATGGAGCTGCGCGCGCGAGCCGCATGCGCGAATCTCTGGTTCTCTACTCTAGGTAGTGGGTTTGGCATGCGGAGCTGCCTCAGGCTCCCACCACCTCGATTACCCCACGGTAATGGAGTATAAACTAGAACAGTGGGATAAAATAAGCATCTTCTCCCCTAAGTAACTTTTTGTAGGGTTATTTTTATCATGGCGACGGAATTGAAACTGGAAAGTACGGAAAGTGGTTTGGACAAGTTGACAGTCCCCAAGGATTCCAGAGAGCCACCAGAAGGCCCATTAGTTCTGCTTCTAAGTATACACACAAGAGAACTGCGAGCATATGTTCATATAGAATGCACATATGGACTGCTCATGGCGGATTATTCATGAGAGCTAGAAAATGGAAACAATCCTAGCGGTTATCAACTGGGGCGTGGAAAAGCCCAGTGCAGCGGACCAATGAGATGCAACAAAGGGATGAAATGGACTGGTGTGGCTCAGCAGGTGAAGGGACTTGCCTCAGACGTTATGATCTGAGTTCAATTCCTGGAGCCAGCACAGTAGAAGAAGACTTGTCCTGAGAATTTTGGTTCCCTTAAAAACACAGGCATGTTCACATATGCACACACGAACACACATACACACATACACACATGCACAAACAGGGGCACACACACACACACCACATGTGCACATACGCACATGCACACACAGAAGTGTTATGTGAATATATTTTTGTTTTATTCCCAGGTATGGACTGTGGGTGTGCTTCAGGTTGCCCACAGCAGCTGACTATGATTTGTCTTGTGCCCTGGCAGGGGTGTGATTTTGACAGCTGAAGATAGTTTATGAATTCTGGGCACTCTTCAGAGGATGCCAGAGCCCTAAGAAAGGTGGCTGCTGTTCCCCCTGCAGTGGCTGCTGCTGCTGCTGCTGCTGTTTCTGTTTTCTGGTTGCTGCTTGGAGATATCCTGACAACAAAGAGCAAACTTGCCCCAAGGAAGGCAATGCCCTGACAACAAAGACCAACATTGCCCCAGTGCCCCTAATCAGCAGGAAGTAGTCTGATGAGATCAATACCCCCTTTCTCCTCTATCCTTTCTCCTACCTAGTGCTGGGGAGTTGGAAGGGATTAGGGTGGAGAGTGGAGGTAGGGGAAAGAGCCCAATAAAAAAGCCAAAATTCCAGTTACAAACACTGACCCCCATGAGTTTTCCTCTGACTTCCACATGTGTCTTGGGATGTGTGTAAAAAGCTTTTGAATTTTCAAACAAAAGGTCAGTAATCTATAAGTAATTTTTCTTAAAGACTTGGGTAATTCAGTCATATAGTGTTCCCTTTAATGAATGGAAGATTACTTTTGTTTCAAAGACTTTCATTTGCTCCATTGTACATTTTTCATCGGGTATAAGGGAAATCAATTATTCCCACAGTTAAGTTTTCCTTAGCTCATTTAAGTAAACCCTACTAAGTTAAATGACCACCAGCGCCTTCTCTGTATTTGTCAGCTCCAGGGAAAGTGCTGTGAGTTCCAGGGGCAGGGTATAATTTGCTGTTGAGGAAACAGCATCAATTGCCCATGTGTCAAGGGCTGCTAGTGTGTATGCATGTGTGTGCGTGTGTGTATGTTCACGTGTGTGTGTATGTGCACACATGTGTGTATGTGTGTATGTGTGTGCCTGTGTTTATGTGGACGTGAGTGTGTGTACGTGCACATGTGTGTGTATGTATATGTGAGTGTATGTGTGTGTGTATGTGCAGGTGTGTATGTGTGTGCATGTGTGTGCCTGTGTGTATGTGGACGTGAGTGTGTGTGTGTATGTGCATGTGTGTATGTGTGTGCATGTGTATGTGAGTATATGTGTATGTATGTATGTGCAGGTGTGTATGTGTATGTGAGTATATGTGTGTGTATGTATGTGCAGGTGTGTATGTGTATGTGAGTGTATGTGTGTGTATGTATGTGCAGGTGTGTATGTGTATGTGAATGTATGTGTGTGTGTATGTGTATGCATGTGTGTGCCTGTGTGTATGTGAGTGTATGTGTGTGTATGTGTGTGTATGTATGTGCATGTGTGTATGTGTATGTATGTGTGTATGTGTGTTCATGTGTGCATGTGTGTATGTGTGTTCATGTGTGTGTGAACATGCCTGTGTCTGTTAATGTGCATATGTGTATGTGTATGTGCATGTCTGTGTGTGCCTGTGTATGCACGTATGCATGTATGCATGTATGTGTGTGTATGCATCTACTTGACAAAAGTTTCTTGAGATTATCTATAACTTCCAGACGTTAACTGCTCAGGTGGGGACAGGGGAAGGGTGGTTCATTTGGAATAATTGTAATCAAAACAAGAGCTTACAGTTTATATGTACATAGTGCTTTGTGATACATAAAACATTTTTATATGAGCAACATGATGTAATTACTAATATAGGATTTCTTTCCTAATTCAGTCCTTGGGTGTTTAAAGGAAAACACTACTTTCATGGTGTAAATTAAATTATATTGCACATCTTACGTTATGGCTGCATTTGATCATGTGCCCATATCTGTTAGAGTTCATGAAGAAATAACATTTGATTTCCACCAAGAGGTCAAAACTATATATTATCAAAATATAAAAATAGCAAAATATATAAATTTATGGAGGACAAAATCATACAGGAGCCAGGCATATACTAGCACGCCTTTAATCCCAGCACTTGGGAGGCAGAGGCAGAGGGTGCCTATGAGTTCAAGGCCAGCCTGGTCTATACAATAAGTTTAGGCTGATCAGGCTATATAGGAAGACTAAAACCAAAAATAACCTGACTTTTAAAAATGTTTGTCTGATATTAAATTGGTAGAGTTAGTAACTATCTCAGATGTTATTCTCTACCAAAGGTATGGAATAAATGCATATTAGTTTGATTTTGGGGGTCCCCTCAAGGCTCCCCTAAACCTCAGTTTGATACAGTGTGAGGTTAAAGGAGAATGTGGCTCACATTTGTGACAATAGTGGATTTCTGTCATCCTTGTCCATCTTCAGAGGCCTGAGGACCAACCCTGTCCCCAAACCAAGAATTCAAGAGGAGCTAGACCAGTCCCTAGCACCACAGTAAGAAGGAAGAATGGAAGGAAAGAAGGTTGGAAGGAAGAAGGATGTGTGAAAGAAAGAAGGGAGGGAGGGGGAGGGGCTCCTGCAAGTGTCCAGGCAGGGAAGGCAGCTGTGAGCAGACAGGAATGAAAACTCAGATTGACTTGATCACCGTGGTTCAGACTTAGGCAGTCTGATGCCAGGCAGCCCATTGTCAGCATATTTGAGACACAGTGCAATCTGGGAAAAGTTTACAGGCAACAGTCACTCCCATTCCAGGTTTCTAGGCAATAATCACTTCAATTTCAGGTGCACAATAAAGCTTAGGGCATGACTACATAGAAACTCCTTTGCAAAATACATGTGAGCCTGAAGGCGGGGCCTGTCTCTAAAAGGCCTAGCATCTAGTGTCCCTAATTGAGATGGCATAGAGGTCATCAGGCCATAAAGCACTGTGACGTCTCCTCTAAGGATGGGTCTGTGGAGGGAAGAGTCTAGGGTAATCGTTCTGGGGGATTTGGATGAGGTCTGCCTCCACAGATGGCAAAGAGGTCCCAGGGAATTAACAAAACCACCCCAGGCCTTCCAGGTTGAATGTGTGGATTTTACCTTCTCCGTCTGAGAGGAGGCCCCAGTGTGTTAAACATTCCTGGTTTTCCTCGGGCTCTGTGGTCACAAGCACCTTTGTGCCTCCAACAGGATTGACAAACAGAAAGGAAGGAAGGAAGGAAAGAAAGAAGTAAGGGAGGGAGGGAAAGAGGGAAGGAGGGAGGGAGAGAGACAAGGGAAGGATCTACCTGACTTAACTATTCGGTGCATGGTCTGTGCCGGTGAGGGCTGGCACAAGTGAGGTCAAGACCTATGATTGGACAGTAAAAAGTAAGGCGGGGACAAAGTTTTTGTAAGGCAGGAGAGAAGGCGAAAGGAGTAAAATCAAGATAGAGAAGGAGAAGGACGACCCAGATCCGGGTGGTCTTGTGTGTTTCTTAAGGGATGGATTTCTATAGGTCACTTTATCTTATCTAGGTGGGGGATTTATATCCTTGTCAACTGGTTCTGAGTTTATTGTGTGGATTTATTGTGGATTGAGAATTTAACATATAAATCTGATTGATAAATTACAGCTTATTGAGTCATGATTTTGCCGTGTAGTTGGGAGTTTATACTTTTAGCTACCAGGCGTCGGTTGCTGGGAGTGTGGGCAGAGTCCGTGGCAGGGAGCCATGATAGGCTCGCTGCTGCTGGACTTCTAGAGCCCTGATTTTACCAGGTAGCTGGAACCAGAGAGTTCGCGGCTAGCAGAGAGCTGCTGGGAGAGATACTATCCAGAGATAAATTACGGTTAGTTCCTTACGGCCCCATGGGTGCCAGAACTAACTCTAGGGACCAGCGTGGAGTGGCTCATGAACTGCCTGGGTCTGGGACAGCATGGAGCCACGGAGATAAGGATCCCCAACAGAACTGCCTGGGTCTGAGACAGCATGGAGCCACGGAGATAAGGATCCCCAACAGTGCCATGTGGCCCAATGGTGCCGGAAATAGCACGGGATAAAAGGTTCCACCTTTTTTAATATTTACTGCAACAACAAGTGAGGGACATAGAAGGCTTCTGTGACAACTCACTCACCCTTCTCCCAACCCCTCCCCCTCTCCCTTCTCCCAACCCCTCCCCCTCTCCAAATCCCTCCCCTTCCCCCCTCCAAACCCCTCTCCAAACCCCTCTCCCTTCTCCCAACCCTTCCCCAAAAAGTAACAGACTAGGCAGGAAGCCACCGAGAAGAACTCTTAAAAAGTGTTAAAAGGGAGACTGAAGTGTAGCTCCTCACAATAGACAGCTTCTGGTGGTGGTGTGGGAAGGGAGGTGCTCAGTTCTATCTATTTAAGGAGCAGACCACTGAGAGTGTGACTGTACTCTTATGACTACATAGATAACACAAATTGGATTTTTTCTTCTTCTTTTTCTTTTCTTTTCTTTTTTTTTTTTTTTTTGGTGTGGGAGTCACAAGGATGTGGGGAGCAAACATGGAAGGACTGGGGAGTGTAAAACGCATGACAGGAAATTCCTGGAGAATCAATAGAAATGTTATGCTAAATAATATTCAATACATAAATATTGGATTATATTGCATTTTAATAACTCTGTTGTTGCCTTAAATTGAAATGAGACAACAATATGTGATATACTCTTTATAATAAAGTCAACATTAGTTTTCTACAGATTGGGTCTTAAATCTTTTTTTTTTTTTATCACTGGTATGAAAGCTGCCGCATGCTTACTGAGGTGTAAGCATTGGATACTGTAAATTATCAGTAAAGAGAAGTGATACATTCCTTTAGAGATTAGCAGTAAAGACAGACTCTGAACAACATAGGTTCCCCCTGTTTTTCCCTTTCTTCTTAATTCCGTCCTTGCCCCTCTTCTTCCTCCCACCCTGTCCTTCTCCTCTTTCCCAGTCTCCAGTCAACAGTAAACGTAGACCTTTCTGTTAGCAACACCCATGTTTCCCAGCCTTTTCGTCTCTCTCTACTTTGTCCCTGTCCATTATCTTTTCTCTCATTTCTTCGAACATGACCTAAAGCAATGTCATGCTTAGAATCTGATCGTCAAGTTGGAGTGTGTTTTGAGCTAGGGTGTTTGATGACCAACTTTACAGCTATAACTAGGTAGATGCCTCAAATAGGTTGTGGAATAGGACACAGATGTAGCTCTAGAGGTACATTAAGGGTTGTCGCTTCTGCAGAATCAATGTTTTCTTTTTCAAGTTCTTACAACAACAGCAACAACAACAGCATGATCTAGCACTCTTCTCTTGCGTTCCATCCCAAAGATCAAGTCCCATCTATGTCAAGGACTTAATTCCACTCCGCTCCCTCGCACTGCATGGGCTCTGAAGACACAGGGTGTGCATCCGTCCCCTGCTGTCTTCCCCCTTCCCACTTCCTCCTTGCAGTACTGGAGGGAACGCTTGACTGTAATCTTACCAAGTTCTTCAAAGAAAATGCTTCAGCAGATCTGCGACTGCCCTCAGGACAAAGTCCAGGATATTAATAAGAACCTGAGATGTGACCTATGTCACTTTGTGCCAATGACCTTTCCACTATGATGGGCCAGATATACCCTCTCAACTGGTCCATCTGAGGCCCCTCATAGCTCAGAGCTTGGTTAATTCCCTCGGAATTTTCGCCCCATTTACCATCATCCTTCCCAGCATGCACAGTCTTACACATTCGGAGGATCTTATGCAGTTTGCCCTTTGGGGAACAAGCTCTCAAGTCCTTAGCCTCCACCCATCTATGTACCCTTTTTTTTTTTTTTGGTTCTTTTTTTTTTTCGGAGCTGGGGACCGAACCCAGGGCCTTGCGCTTCCTAGGCAAGCGCTCTACCACTGAGCTAAATCCCCAACCCCTCTATGTACCTTTTGACAGTGGCGTGAATAGTGCATTTGCTTCACATCTGTGTTAGCCATTACTGCAGACCCAGGCTCAGAGACTGCTGGACACTGATATATAGTAAATGACTGCTGTATGACGAACACGAAGCCAGTATGAGCCTCCTGTAGCTGCTGTAACAGACTGATTCACACTTGGCTGCTTAAAACAACAGAAAGGGGTTCTGTCACACTGTTTGGAGGCTTGATGGTCAAAATGGAGATATTAGCAAGATCTCCTTCCCCATGCAGGCTCTGAAGAGGGATCTCCTCAAACCTCCCTGCTTCTGGCTCTCTGAATCCCTCGGCTTGGGAGGCATAAATCCAAATTCAGCTTTTTTCACATGGCTGCCTTCTATGTTCTCCACTTCAAAACCAGCCATCACTGCATTAGTAGCATCTGCCAAAGTCGAGAATGATTTCATCGGGAGATCTTTAATAAGTTATATGTGCAAATATTTGTCTTTCTTAAAAACTGCATTCTGAAGTTCTATGTAGACATGGATTGGGGGAGGGACCTCTCCTTCACTGTGTAGCCATGCCGCACCTCTCTTTCTTGCCTCCTGTCCCCTCACCAGCTGAAGTTCATTAGAAAAGCTGGCTTCGTCATTAACATTTAGAGCAGAATCTTTCTCAGCTGCTCAATTACAGCTTAATTCCCAAGATCAAAATAACACCTTAGGGGGGAGAGTCCTCAATGATTATTCTTATTGGTGAGACAGGGAATTTCTTTAGAAAATAGTTATACTCTGGAGATTAGCGAGAACTGCTTAGCTTCCTAAAACTCAGGGGAGAACAGAGAGAACAAGTTAGCTTCACAAGACTTGGATGAACAGAGAGAACTAGTTAGCTTCCCAAGACTTGGAGAATAGAGAGAACTAGTTAGCTTCCCAGGACTCAGAGGAGAACAGAAAGAACAAGTTAGCTTCTCAAGACTTGGAGAACAGAGAGAACTAGTTAGGTTCCCAAGACTTGGAGAATGGAGAGAACTAGTTAACTTCCCAGGACTTGGAGAATAGAGAGAACTAGTTAGCTTCCCAAGACTTGGAGAATAGAGAGAACTAGTTAGCCTCCCAAGAAACAGAGCCTGCTGTGCGCCCCCTTGCTTCCACACTTAAATATGATATTGACCTCAATTCTATGTATCGATGTACAAACAGAAGTCTATTATTTTGAACTTTATAATCATGTAATTAACTGTGAGTAATGAAGCAGGTAAAAGCTCATGTTTATCCCAACAACAAACGTTATCACAGATATCTATTCACTTTGCAAATGTGCCTTGGAATCTTCTCATTCAGTAGATTCCAGAAATACTCAGGATATCAAGGGCATTAGGTCAACTCTCTCTCCTCACTTTAAGTACCAATAGATATGTGGTAGTAGTTTTCATGTCTCCAATGGTTATATTTTCCAGAATATTCCATGGCCCCCATTCCCTTGTTCCTTCCCGTATGCCCAACCATTGCCAGTCAGACATAATCCTGAGATGAGGCTGTCTCCATTATGGGTGATCAGACAGACCAATTCTTCTATTTTTTATTTCTTTTGTTTTGGCAGTGATATACAGATACCAGAGCTTTGTAGAATAATTTCACCATGTATTTGTTTTAAAATGTAAAATTCATTGCTCGTGCCTTTTCCATGAAGAGGCTTATACATTCTGAGAATGCAGAAGGTCTCGCCCTGGCAGAGGGTAGGCAGAGGTAAATCACGATGTAGCTTGCCATCAAAGATAGCTCAGGTTTCAGAGGGGAGACAGACCTGTAAATAAATAATTACCATAGAAAGGGAACGCGTGGATAATAGAACTCTGTGTTTGGTTCAGAAATAGTACCCCAAAACTCTCAAAAAAAAAAAAAAACCAAAAAACAAAAAAGCAGCATGCTGGGTCTATTTGCATGCTCAACAGGGATGCCTTCCAAGGTAGCTGAGCAGGATTCTGAAGGGTAAATGGGGATTTTCCAGACAAGCAGTCTGGGTTGAGCATATGGGGGTAAGACGGAGGAAGGAAGATAGAATGCTGCTGGGCAAGTGTCCACAGGAGGAAGGACCGGCGGGACTTTTCTTGGATCCTATGAATTATTTGCAAATGCTGGGACAAAACATGAGTCTAGCAGACAGAGTTCCAACTCCAGAGGGAGACAAGGCAGACGTGAAGGTTTTCTGCAACATCAAAGGACCTTAGACTGAGACCAATGACACGGTTGGATACGTGTCCCCCAGAAGCTCCTTGCTGAAGCCTCGGTCGCCAACTTGTGGCATGTTTCAGGAGGTTGTACCATCACTGGGGCAGTGGCCTGGTAGGAGGAAGTTAGATCAACGTGGTTATGCCCACGAGGAGAACCCTTGGAGCCTGATTCCTTCCTCTTGTCTTTCCCTTCTCAGACACGAGGTGAGTGGTTTGGCTAGATACGGCTCCCATCATAGTGTGCTGCAGGGCTTTGGTGTCAACCACAGACTAAAGGCTCTGAGGCTGTGACCCAAAATAGGCCTGTTTCTTTGTAACTTAATTGTTTTGGGCATTTGTTTACATTATGAAACCTCATGCTTCAAACCAATAAAGGGCTTATTGAACAGACTCATATCCTTGTGAGAGTGGTGATCGGAAGCAAATGGTCAAAGGTTATATGAATTTATTAATCCCATCCCTGGACTATTGAAATAATGTTATATAGGTTCCCAGCAACACAAAAAGTAGCTTATTATATTCCTTCACATCAGAGGAAATTTATGGTTAAACTCAAAGCCTAATAAAAGACTTCATAGCCACACAGAAAAATGATATATCCTGAAGTGGAGCTCAGTAAAACAAATGTGAAATGGCGCTTATAGATGGTAAGTTACTGGGGTTTTTTTCAACTCTTTGATTTTTATATTGGATTTCTGACAGTTTATAAAAAGTTTCCAAAGAACATAAAAAGTTGAATAGAAGTCAATAAAACAAATATTAATGACCCTCATATCAGCATTGTTTTTTAGTAGAAAACTTAAAACATACATCTTTATTTTTTTTTCAAGGATTGACCATATTCTTATCCAACAAATTGCATTCAAACATTGTCCCTAAATATTGGTGCCAAAAGAAGATCATGTGACTTGCTAGAGATCATGTGACTTGCTGGAGATCATGTGCTTGGCTGGAGAGCATGTGACTGGATGGAGGTAACAGGCCTAGAAAACGTGGTGACTAGAAGGCAGTGCTCAGCCTGCCTGTCGTACACTGCTCTGGAATTCACAGAGGACTCTTAACATGCATTATTTAAACAGGAACCAGATGCACACACAGGAACAAACTGCTTATTAAACAAGGTTAGCTCTTGTTCTGGGTAGTAAGAACTGTTGGAAAAGAGAATTTCATCTCTCTGAGTTCAGCCTTTAAAGCAGCAGGCCATGTGTGGTCTCCTCAGTGTCTGAATTTGGCCTTCGGTTTCATGCCCTGTGGGTTCGGGTTTTGTGTAGTCGACCTAGTGACTCACCCATAGTCAGGACTATCACAAGACGCTTGAGTGTAGATAAGTAACTCATTCTTCCATTTCCCCTGTTTATTTCGATTCATCACCATCAGTGATTAGCACTAGATTTAGATGGTGGTGGGGACGGAATGAGGTTTAATGAATTCTGTAAATGTAGCAGAAATTGTTGCATGTAAATGTAGAATGGGTAAATTTTATGGTTGAAGAGTATGATTCAGTGAGGCTGTTGAAAAAGGAGATGGGAGAGAGAGAGAGAGAGAGAGAGAGAGAGAGAGAGAGAGACAGAGAGAGAGAGAGAGAGAGAGAGAGAGAGAGAGAGAGAGAGAGAGAGGCGTAGAAGAGAACGGTGTGGGTCTCTTCAGCAGCATGGGCAGAGGACACAACTGCAAAATGTTACTGTCTCACACGCCTACTATGGCTGAAGCAGGTGAACCTAGTGAAGAAGTGAGAGGCCCCCCACAAACCCCCATCCCCGAGGGCACCCCTCCACACCACACCACTCCATATGTGCACCCCTCCACAATGCACCATTCCACAGTGTAGCCCTCCATGCCTGTGCACCTCTCCACACATACGCACCCTTCCACAATGTATCACTCCACACATGCATACTCACGCGTAGGCACATTTGTACACACACACAGCTACTAGCAAACATGTGACTTTTAAACTTTGTATAGAATTTATTTATTTATCCCTTCATCCATCATTTTGTAGGAATGGAGATTGGATCTAGACCTTGCCACATGGTAGGCAGCTACCCCACCACAGAGCTATCTCGCCAGACCTGTATAAAATTCTAATTCTTTTATCTTGGTGTGCACAAGCACATGTGCATGTTACAACACAGAGGTAGATGTTGTGGATTGGTTCTAATGCTTGGATTATGTTAATTTGGTCCCTAAAATTGCACGAGCGTCTGCACATCCTTAAGATGCTAAGTGTCCCCACCTCCAGTTGGTTTCAATTGGGAAATAAAGTTGCCAGGGGCTATTGGCTAGGAAGAGAGACAGAGGCAGGACTTTTAGGATTCCCAGGCACTGAAGGAGGAAGAAGAGAGCCGTCATGCTAAGAAAGGAGTCTATGCCAGGCTTGAGAGGTGCTGGAAAAAGAACATAGCCATCACGTAGGTGCTGGGGAACTCAACCTTGAGAGGGCTGCAGGTCTGGGTCCGGGGCAGCCAAGATGGAATAAATAGAATTTAGTAAGTAATAACTTGATATTATCAGAGGTGGGTGTGTCAGCCCGGTGGAGGTTTAGAAGGGGCCCAGCCATTGAGCTGTTTAAGGCATATTAAAATACAAGGTGCTCTGTGTGTGTGTGTGTGTGTGTGTGTGTGTGTGTGTGTGTGTGTGTGTGTCTTTCTTTCAGGAACCCAGAACACTGGGACAGGTGGCAAGGACAGTGCCACCACTGGGATGAGTTGAGTAGAGTTATTTGGGTTCAGGACAGGTAGGGGTCTGAAGAAACCCTTGGCTGTTGGTCCTCACCCTCCATGATGAGTCAAGGCAGAGTCCCTTGTTCAAGCCTCAGTCTTACAGCCCAGGCTAGCTATCCTGTGAGCTTCCCAGAGGAGGGGTGGGGTTACAGCTCTGCCATCTACTACGTCGAACCATAGGTGGAAACCATGTACCCGTGTTCTTGGAATCTGAACCAGGTACTCACACTTGACCCACTCTTTGTACACTGAGCCATCTTCCCGGCCCCACATGCATTCTTCAAAATAATATTTTTGGCATTTAGTTTTAAGTGTGAATGATTCATGCTTCACTCTAAAATGCAGAAGATATGGAAAGGCATTAGGAAGGAAATAGTGATACTCATTGACAGATCACTACTATTAGTGTCTAGTTGATACATCCATTCATCCAAGACCGAGCACCGGGAAGCTGCAGTCTGGAGGTCGAGCGTTCGGCTGCTGTTTTTGTGCAACTGCACGGGTGAGAACGGTTCGTAGACTTCCAAAGGCTTATTAATAACAAATGAAGATAAATATGCAGGGGGAAACCTTGGCTGTCCCGTGGATGCTGAAATGCTTTCTGTCTGGTCTTATGGAGGGCCCGTCTGCCAACCCTCACTTAGGACGGCTGTAGGCAAAGTTTAAACTTAAAATCGAGGCCATCTTTAATAGTCAACCTTTAACAAAATTCTAGGTAGGCGTGGTCTCCTATTTTTTCTAAAGCCATATTTTCCTGAGTACAAGGGGTTCCTTTATTTGTGAGGAAGGACTCCATGAGCTCATTGCTGATCGTGCACCTGCTGTTGCTAACTCTTGCTCACATAACTGACTGGATTTTTCTTTTCTAGGGAAAAAAAAACAGTTCCTGAATGTGTAATTTCTGCCTGAACTGGTGTGGAATATTTTTAAACCTCTGTACTCATACTCCAGCAGAAAGCCTCTACTGGTTTATATTCTGAGGAAGTCCTTGTTGAATGCACATTCCACAGCCACAGGCCCGCCCGAGACATTGCTCACACATGGTCCCTTACTCGGTTGTTTGTAGTCAACTTGGTATTTTGTTCACTAACTATCCTTATTCTTTAGTAAATAACTTTGAAAATAATTCCTGAATTTTTTCCCACCAAATTGTAAAAAAATAAAAATTATCTTTTCGTACTTCTAGCTCTTTGTATAATTTAAGTTCTCTTATGTGTATTCTAGATGTTTCTTTTTCTAAGAACCCTGCTTTCTTTAATATCATACCTTAGGATAAGATGTAGAAATTAATTGTTTTATCTTATGACATATTCCTTTATTTAATCTTTAGAAAGGACTGACAAGGTCGATGGCATCATTCTAAAATTTAATTATATGTATATGTATATATGTATATATATATATATATGGAAAAGCATATATATTAAGCAAGTTCTGTTTAAGTCACTAATATATTGTCTCAAAACACCTTTAAAGAACAATACAAATATTTTCCCCACGAAATTGGAAAACATCCATACGTAAGCACACTTCTCAACACTCTGTGTCCTTTCTATCCAAAGTTGTAGACTTGTTAATGGACAGTGCAATGGTAACTAGATAATCTTTGTGTAACTGTTAAAAACTGTATTTATCCTGGCCAACTGTGAAACCCTCCCATGGCTTTCCTTTGCCCCTCAATATAAAAGGAACCTTGCTCTATGACTAACTGAAGAACACCATTTCAACTACCAGAACGGCATCTACATACAAATGTTGTTGATGCACTTGGTTGTGCGTGTGTGTGTGTGTGTGTGTGTGTGTGTGTGTGTGTGTGTGTATAGGTTATGTCTTTCATAGTTTTAACCTAATTTATTTTTAGGTGTATGTTTATTTTGAATTATTTTTCATGTTTCTTTTACTAATTATATGTACTTAACTTTTCAAAATGCTACCTTGATTTATCAGCTTTAGTGGAGTTCTGGTCATCCGTGGTGGGATTTTCTCAATTGTCTAACTGCCCCAATATAACATTTTTAGGGTTTTTTTTTTTTTTTGCATCTTTTTTCTTTGCCTCCCCTTATCACCTATATCTTGGAACACGCTTCACCAAGTCCAGCAATGGAGGCCCTGGTTCGTTGTGTAACTTTACCCCAGTCCCACAGACCCGCTTCAAGTAAGAAAAGCTAGCATTGGTTCAGCTCCTACATTCTGTTCAGTATAAATTATTTAATACTACAATCGAAACGATTCTTTGAGCTGGCTTCTATTACTGTCTTCACTTCCTAGGAGAATGTGAACTGGTTTGAGAAATTAACTTGCTTAAGATTCAAAAGACCTCTCAGTAGCTCCTCTGGGGGTCAGCTCCTCCCTCACTATGTGGGAATGGTGGGAGGAGGCGTTTACCCTCCTCTGTCTAAGGTGGGTAGCGGAGTCTACCAGACTTGTTCAGTTGCCCGGTCTGCAATGCGCTGTTATGCAAATTTGCTTTATCAACAACGAAACCAACAGACCTTTTATTTCCTCTATGGCTCAAAATTCATTTTCCTTTCATCAGTAGTGGAATCCACCATTGGCCTTGTCCTGTTGTCCTGACTTCCTTCGACTCTTCTTCTCATGGGATCAAAAGCAAAATCCCATTTGTATACTAAAGAAATTGCTGTTTACCCAATATCCTCTTGTGCTATTCCCCCTGGAGAATCTATTCCCAGAGTTGACAAATTCCCGATACTTTGTTTAGTGTGGTAAACATATACTTGTTAACTAGACTCATTTCTCACCCATTTCCCCAACACTGTGCACAGTGCTGTGACAGGGAGTCTCTGGTGCGCTCCGGGGAAGACTTAGACTTTGCAAGCTGTGGTCCCTTCTCACGAGAGTTCCTGTCAGCATTGTAAGCTGTATAGCGGTTGCCAGAGAGAATGTGTGAAGAGAGGTTATGTTATCATTTCGGTTCTCAGTTCCCTGCAGCTCCTCAGCTAGGGGTGGCACTCCTGCCCACCTCCCTGCTCTGTGCTGGGTTTTTTTTTTTTTCCTGGATGGAGCCGGTACAGGCCTTGCGTGTGGTGTCACAAAGGCTGTGAGTTCATGTGTAACACTGCTCTGCACCATCTGGGAGACACTGTTTCCTTCTAGTCACCCGCCACCTCCGGCAAGCATTCCAGCTTTTCTCTGTCTCTGTGTCTCTGTGTCTCTGTGTCTCTGTGTCTGTCTCTGTGTGTGTGTGTGTGTGTGTGTGTGTGTGTGTGTGTGTGTGTGTGAGAGCTAGGGTTTTTCTTTAGCTTTAGCTGTCCTGGAACTAGCTCTAAACCAGGCTGGTCTCAAACTCCTGAGATCTTCCTGCCTTTGTCTCCTCAGTGCTGGATTAAAGGCTTGTGCCAGCACACCCTGGCCAGTGTGAGGCTTTTTTTTAAATTTAAGGTTTATTTTAGATATGTGAATATACTGTCTATCTCTTCAGACACACCAGAATAGAGCATTGGATTCCATTGCAGATGGTTGTGAGCCACCCTGTGGTTGCTGGGACTTGAACTCAGGACCTCTGGAAGAGCAGTCAGCACTTCTAACTGCTGCTCTTATGAAGGTTGAAGGAATGAGTAATCTATGGCTATAACAATAAGTTGTTGGCCATTGGTTGAATACGATGTGCATTTAGAACACTGGTAGCCATAGGCTCTGCCCTGGGATCTAGGATCTGTCATGGGTTCTTGGCCACGGGTTCTTGGCCATGGGTTCTTGGCCATGGGTTCTTGGCCATGGGTTCTTGGCCATGGGTTCTTGGCCCCAACATGTGAGGTAGTTGGATGAATTATCTATTCAGATGACTTTTGGAGAGGATCAAAACATCAACTTTATCTCATAATGAAATAAAATATCTATAGATATAAGACATGAGGACATTTAGTTCCCCACGCTAGGTGTTGTCTCCTCACACAAGCAAAGAGCTACTTGCAATGACACGGGGGTTTCTCCCTCACCGTGACTGCCAGTGTGGATGTTTCTAAAGTCTCTACTGCAGACTGACTGTGTGTAGGCTGATGGAAAGTGAGCCCAGAGTTCCACAAGTAAAGTCTTCAGCTGAACTACACCCCAAACTTCTCCACAAACAGAGGCCATCACCTTTCCTCCCCTTTCCCTTCCCTGCATTGCTCTAACAATACAGTGTTTCTTAGGGGAGAAACGTTTCTCTTGGAAAGTTAATCTCCAGGAACGAATATTAAGGACTGATTCAACCAGTTGCGTGGGAAATACTTCCAAGTAGGGATGCAGCAGAAGTGATTCTGTTTGCTCAGGGAAGTGACTGAATGGCCAGCATGGTGCCAGCATCCTCAATTCAGCGATTTAGTTAAAGAGCACTACCTTTGCTGCATGCCAGGCAAGTGCCAGGCTGGGAACAAGTGCCTATTTCATTCAAGCTCTTCGTTGGGGCTCTAAAGCACAATTTCACATCTTTAGGATTTGTTTTCCACCTCATGCAAACTACACATAAATGCTATGTTGTTAAACACATATCTGAAGTTTTTCTAATTAGCCGACAGGGGTGAGACCAGTACCAAAGGCTGTCATGGCAACCGTGACATGGAATACCCCTGATGAGCAAACTGAGGACTGAAGGTTTGCACAAATGGAGAAATCTTTATTTCGTTCAGAACTCAGCCTGACCCTGGATACAGATTTCACTCTTATTTTCCATGGAAGTTCCAGTTCGGGGAACTAAGTATAAAGGAGCAAGAGTCGGGGAGACATGTTGTCTCAGAAAGTTGAATGACATCAGCCAAGGGACTGCACGCACGTTCTGTTTTGTGTCACACAAGGGCATACACAAGTGTATCCAGAGTCCATCCTATGGACTAAGCATGTGAATTCTAATAAGAGATGAAACAAATGCAAGGATGAAGGGAAAGTTCCCTAAACATTGCTTTCAGAAAACTTTTCAAGGGGCTGGCAAGATGGCTTAGTAGGTAAAAGTGCTTGCCTGCTCCCCAAGTTCAAACCTCAGGTCCGCAGGTGGAAGGAGAAACTCAGCTTGAGAACATTTTCCTCTATTAGCCACACAGACAAGCACATGTGTGGACACACACATATATACACATACACACAAGCACATGTGTGGGCACACACATATACACACATATACAGTCATACAGACACATATACATACAAGCACATGTGTGGGCACATACACACAAGCACATGTGTAGACACACATACATATACACACACTCATACATGCACACATACCACAAGCACACATGTGGGCACACACACACACACACACACACACACACACACACAAAGACTCTTTATGGATCTATGTCTATAAATTTCTCAAATGTTTTTTTCAAACACAATGTAATCGTTTAGTAAGAAATTTAACAAGCAGTAACCTATTTTTTGCTCCTTTCTACAAACAGGGGAGATAATTTACCCGTTAATTAGTTTTAAAAATATTTTGTAATGTCTACTATGTGATAGACTTTATGAAAAGGTCTCCAAAAGAGTGAATAAATAAAAATCCAGTTTCTAACCCTGAGGGGTAAGGAAAATTGTCTACTTAAATTCACTAAATAGCTTTCTATAATGTGTTCTGTAAGTACAGTTACCAGTGGCAATATAAGCAGTAAAACATCTTCAAATTACGAATTAAAAGGACTAGTAAAAAATCGGCCATGGTGGAGCACACCTGCTGTCCCAGCACTTAGGAGGTTAAGGCAGGAGAATCGGACGAGCAAGGCTGCATAGCAAAAGCGTGCCTCAAACAACAACAGCAAAATCCAGTGGAGGGAGAGTTAGCTCTGAGAGCTCTGTTTCTGTGCACCACAGCAATTATCCTTAGTTTGATGTCTCCATACAATCCATAAAATACTTGAAGTGCATAAATATTTATACCCCTTATATGAAAATTGGGGGAGGAGTTGCAACTGTCTAGAAAATGCATTTACTTTATATGGTAATTTTTATTAATACACATGGCTTATGTTTATTGAACAATTATTATCTGCAAGCCTCATAGGCATCCTAGAAAGTCAGATTTCACAGGAAAAAAAATGTCTGTGACAGGAGAATCTGACGTTCACAGGGAATGTTGAGGTGTGTGACCAAGGTCTACCTGTTCTGAATATCTACTACTCGCCACCAAATAGATGGCCTTCTGTTTTCTAAAGGAGTTCTATCTGCCTTTCTATACTTGTGAGATATGAGGACAATAACTCTAATCAAAGGGATGAAATCTGAGGGTAAGAGTTGACTTAAACTGGAGGCCATTTAAGTTGTAGAGAGTCTATAAAACAATTAAACCTGGGTCACCACGAATGTCTACAGTGCCTCATGTTGTATTGACATTCATTTTCCCCCCTTCAAAACAAGCTCTTACTGTGTGGCCTGTCTCTGCTCATTTTGGATTTTATTTTTCACGTGTATATGTGTGTGGGGGTGAGCATGGGCCCTTTGTATGGGGGAGTCCGGGCAGAAGTATCAAGCTGTGTAACATGGTCACTGAGAAACAACTTCAGGTCCTCTGGTGTCTCAAAGCTCTTAACCACCTCCCACCCCACCGCCCCAACATCGTGTGCCGGCCATACACCCTATCTCATGTACGGCCTCTGAGATCTATGCCTTCAGACGTTTCGTTTTGCAAAGGAAATTAAGCATGTATAGAATGTCAAGGAATGTGCCTGTGTCCTTTAAAGTCCAGTGTGAGGGGGCGGTCTCTCAAAGCTTTTCCACAACAATGACCTGGGCTTGGGAAGTTCTTGTTATACCCTTTGTCTGTCTTCCCTGCAGCAGGAGGTGTGTCTGTCTGTCTGGAGAAGCCTGGCTGTCCTGAGGCAAGGCCTGTGGTCTTGTAATATCATGGGCATGTTAGTCGTTAACACAGGTGATTCCCCTTTCACTGGGCATGCGGTTGAAAACTGCATATCTGGCATCAGGAGGCGGAGTCTCATTCCTCTACTCTTTAATAATGTCTTCTCACTCCAGCTTTAAAATGAGGACTTTTTTTTTTAAAGTACTGGTCCATCTAGTGAAAAACTCCAGTCTTTGAAACAGATTGTTTCTTATAATACCCCCCAAACAGGGCCCAGGATGCATTCCGGGTTCTGCTGTAAGATCTGGAAATGAGTCTGAATGGTAGGCCTATTTATAACGTAAAGCTTTTGATAAAAATGTGTCTTGCAGCACATCTGGTTTGATTTAGCAAAGTCTACAGAATCGGTGTCTTTGGCTTAGAAGCTTCATCTCTGGGGGTTTGGGTAGACTGAATTATCCATGAATATCATTTAGACATGAATAATACAATGTGCTTGCCTTTATTAGCTGCCCGAATCAGTGGTCATGAGCGTTTATTTCTGATGTGTCATGTCGCTTTTCTGATGACTCACGTTACATTGCATTCCGCTTGGCAGAGGGGAGACATGTCGTTTTGCTAAAATGAGTTACAGCCGGACGTTGACACAACTCATAAAGCACCTAGTCAGAAAAATCATCTAATCAATAGGTCTAAAATACCAAAGAGCCACAGCGGCAGATACAGAATGTCCACACTGCAAAGGAGGGAGCACCTCCCCACAATACACTCCACGGAGCTGAAAAGGAGCACCGAGATTCTAGTTCTTCCCACTCTCTTTCAACATCTCAATCTGCCTTCAAAACTAAGTAAATAAATAAATAAATAAATAAATAAATAAATAAAATCACCTTCAAATGCTAGACAGCATATCATGTTGAAAGGAACCTGGCAGGAGACAGAGAAGCCTGGGTTCAGACTCCCTAAGACCTATTTGCTACTTCTGTGACTTCAGACCAGTTAAGGGAGTTCTGTCAGAATCCCACATGTAAAAGTGTAGGGTGGCTGTGTATGTTGGAAGAGTAGAGGGTAAAAAATGCCTACCACAGATCCAGGCTGGTGGCATAGCCTTTAATCCACACTACTTGGGAAGCTGAGGCTGGAGCATCACAATTTGAAATCCAGCCTGGCCAAGTTAATGAGACCCAGTTTCAAAATAAAACATGAAATGGATAAAGGGATATAGATCCATGGTAGAATGAGACCCTGGGTCAATCTCCACTATTGCAATAATAATAATAATAATAATAATAATAATAATAATAATAATAATGGTGGTGGTGGTGGTGGTGATGATGATGATGATGATGAGGTGCCAACCACAATCTCCATGGAGTCATTAAATAACTGGGGGCTATACTTGGCTGGTTTATCTCACCCTGGCATAGATTTATAAGTAGGATCTAGATTCTGTGCCTTGCATTTATTCAACTCAACCTTAATTTCCCACTTCACAATATCAATAATGGGACTGTGTGGATTATTGGCACCAGTCATAGATGTCTATGAGTCTGAACTACCAACTGCAGATGACCAAGAACATGTCGTCTCTCTAGAATTGTTTCCTCTCCTATGTACGGGGATTGGAGGTCATCCCTATGACTCCTTCCAAATCTGACAGTGAGTTCTTACCAGCATAGGCAATCTCTTCGACACACTGAAAAGGAAGACGAGTGAGTCCCATACACCAGTTGGAGCCACCCACAGTAATATCTAGTTGATATTTGTAGCCAAAAGCTTGATATGAGTGCCTGGAAACTATGTGACAAGTTAAGACTAGTGACAGGGCTTGGTTATTTCTATCTTTTATAAGAAACAGCCATAAAAATTAATAATTATCCATAGCATTCAATATTGAGGATATTCTGTGACTGGAATATTTCATATAAAAACCATAGTGCTCATTCTTTAAGGCCAATAATTTCACAAAGACTCTAGTTCCCATTGGATGAAGACACTGTCTTCTAAGGAAATCACACTTCTTATACATCAGCTCTCACCAGCAATTGGAAAATGCAGCACTATTTTAAAGCTGTGTGGGTGGTGGTAGATCGTGTGAAACTCTGGAGTACCCTTCCCAGTTTCAGCTTCTGGAGACAGGATGACTTGCTAATGGGTGCTTGCAGTGTTGGTAATCGTGTACTTAGCAGAGCTCCGGACTCCTGCTTTTTACCGTAAAATGAGGAATTGTCAGAGGACCCACTTCATACATTTGCCGGAAGAATTAAATTAAGATCCTACATTTTTTTCAGAATACGTTCTCAAAAGGGGTAAGCTGTTATTAGTGGTAAGAGAAGGCCACTAGTGAGTACACGGAATTTTTTAGAAATCAAAGTTGCATGGTCCAGGAGTCTAAATAAGATATATGTAAGCATTAATCATAAAATACTAGTCTTTCTGTAGCACTAAAGGGGCAATTTGCTCTTTAAAAACATTCTGTATGAAGTCTACAATCAAGGGTAGTCTTTATGCAACATGAGTACCCACACTTTACTGAGAATTCATAAGTTGGAAATGAGCAGAAGGGTGCTGGGGTGATAGACAGGCAAAGATCATGCTTTGGGGGTCCATGGTCTGATGGCAATACAAGAAAGACCACTGACTAACTAACTATTGGTCATCGTTCTGAAGTGTAGAACTGGGAGTTGAGCCAAATGCAATGAAAAATTAGATGAAAAGAGATGTTTCAGCAACTCCTGTGTTGTAACCAAGGAATCACCTCTAGTTTAAACAAAACAGGAACTGGAGAGGCAGCTCAGTATATGCAAGGATTAAGGGCTGGATTCACATCTCTAGCCCATCTGTGGAAAGGTGGGCTTACTTGTGTTTCATGAATATAATTACAGCTCTGGGGAAGCAGAGGCAGGAGGATACTTGGGATTTGTTTCACAGCTAGTCTGCCCACATTGGTGAACCCTGGGTTCAGTGAGAAGGTTTGTCTCAAAAAATAAGTTGGTGAGACATTGAGGAAGAGACCCTATATACACACAGGCAGGTAGGCATATACATGCAGGAAGCAGATTTTTATGATTAAAAATTCCATTGATTATGAAAGAGACCTATTATTTTCTACTTTTGTTGTTGTAATAAAATCATCTAATAAAAAGTAACCCAGTAAGAGGGAAAGAGCTTATTTTAGCTTCCAGGTCACAATCCATCTCTGAGAGAATGCAAGGCAGGAAGTTGAATCAGAAACCGTGAAAGAATGCCTCTTGTTGCCTCACACAGCCTTTGTTTAATTAGCTTTCTTATCTAGCCCTGGTTAGTCTGCCTAAGGGATGGTGCCACCCACAGTGGGCTGTACGCTGCTACATCAGTTAAATCAAGGCAGTCCTTCACAGACCTGCTTACAGGCCAATGTGAGCTAGGGAATTTCTTAGATGACTCTCCCTGACTATGTGATGCTAAGCTGTGTCACGTGTACACTTGAAACCTACCTTCACAGCAGGTCATTCACCCTGTGAGATCAGCTTCTGGAAATCCAGGTGACACCAATAACCCTTTTGGAAAATTCCAAGCTTTAGAATCAAAAGTGAGTTTACGTTGATCTTCAGAGTTCGAAACTATGTTCGGAGACAGTTTGTATCTTGCACAGCTACTTAATCAGAGAGAAAGCTGGCCTCCCTCAAAGTTCATACACACACATGTCTTGGAGTGACTGAAGGAACTGCATTTGAATCAATTCAAACTGAAGTTAGGAATAAGAGGATTGTTCCAAGGTGACTTTTTAAGGCATAAATTACACAGCTCCCTTACAGGCTAATTTGTAAAATCCCTTTCTCTCGACATTTCTTCAGGGACTAGGCATGCATAAGAGGTATTTTTAGGAGCACCCACAAGCATGTTATTGCCTTGTCTTATTTGGTCTGACTACTTGAAGACCACATCGTATTTCTCCCTCTGTCTCCTCTGGGCATAATGCAACTCCTGGAACTACAGAAGCAGTGACAATTCTGTTCTATCGAGTAAAACTCTCATCTCTGTGTATTTGGTGACATCGTCTTTTGAGAATACCAAACACTAATCTTCACTGAGTGCCACACAGTCCTCCAATATTTAATGTGTGCACAGGTGAATTGATGTATGCTACCAAAGTGCACGGTTGAGGCATGGCTGTGGGGTTGGGAGCTCAGCTATTAATGCCTAAGGACCTGAATGCTGGGTGCAATCCCAGCACTGGAGTGGTAGAAACAAGCAGATCTCTGAGCCTCTACGGCCAGTCTAGCCTAACTGATCAGTTCCAGGATAATAGGAAACCTGAGGGGATATGTAAGGTTGTCCTCGGGCCTCCACATCATACACACACATATGTAATGCACTTATACACACACATGTGCACCAGTACACACATGATCATACACTACACAAACATATAAATATATATATATATAAACAAACAACAGCATAAATCCACAGACCCACAGATAAATTGTATGTTGAGCTTGGACATTTTATCTGTTTGAGACAGAACTTCCCTGTGTCTTGAACTTGGGATTCTCCTGCCTCCGCTCACCACGCTTGGAACAGACAGGGTCTTTTATAAATTCTTTTTTTTTTCTTTTTCTTTTTTTCAGAGCTGGGTACCGAACCCAGGGCCTTGCGCTTGCTAGGCAAGCGCTCTACCACTGAGCTAAATCCCCAACCCCATATAAATTTTACAACCGCATGAACACCCCATCTTTACAGTGAGCAAGTTGGTGCTTAGTAGGTCAGTTTCTTCACAGCCAGCCACTGGGATCTGGAGAGAATACCTTCCACTGCTATGAGATGACTCAGTGGTTTCCTAAGGTCAAGTGCCCTAAACCAGAGACCACTGTTATCCCAACAAGATCCCAGAGTTGGTAAAAGTAATTGTTAAAATGTTACCTGGTGTCTTTTTAAATGTTAAGTAGCTCTTAGGCTCCCACAGCTCTTAGGCATTTGTGGCTTTGCTCACATAGATTCTTATGCATAGCTTCCAGGAGGAGACAGATCTGGGCCTCCATGAGAATTTTGTGTCTGGGTTTCTAAGTGGGATTGTCAAAACACATCAACGAACACAGCTGCCTGGCAGTTCAAAGCAGCTAAGGGTGTGCTTTATAAGTCAAGCTCAGGAAAGAGCGCTTTGGAGGAATGTAAGCATGTGGTTATCTGCTGTGGCTTTAAATCAAAGCTACAAATGTGTCACCTTTAGCTCCTGTTTCCTTGGTACTCATTGTTGAAATCTAGATCAGTAGACAGGGTGGGAGAAGAGGTGGGAACAGGCACGGGGATAGTTCGTAGTTTCTTCTAAGCTCAAATCAGTAGACTGTGACTCTGGTTGAAAATGAACCCTACGAGATTAGACCAAAGGCAGAGAAAAGGTCAGAACAACTGGAGCCCTCCGTGCCACCGTGTGGAATCTAGGTTTGCATTCAAGGGCAACTGGGATTCACCCAGAGCCCGGCGTGGTCGCACGTCTTTAACACCAGATCTGCAAAGGCAGGTGGATGTCTGTGACCTGTGAGACCAGAGCTACATAATGAGACCTTTTCTCCAGAAAGGGGCAAGAGACGTTTACTGAAAGAGTTCATGGTGTAAAATCGCCATGCTCCCGCTTAGCAGTAAGAACTTACTGAGAGAGGTGTTTGACATTTGGGTTGCAGTGTTAGTTAGGAAATACACTCTGAAGTTAGAAAGAGAACAGGGGGAGCTGAGGGGTGGATTACTTGGTGCTAAAACATGAACGAGTTCATGGCTGGGAATGTGGGGGAAAGAGGACCAGGGAGCCACAGGGGTACGCCACCGATGTCACCCAAGTACTGGCTACGATGTTCATGGAGCCTAGCACGCGGAGAGAATTTGGCAGGGTAGGGTGGGTTGAGGGTTATGTAAGCTCCAGAACCCTAACTTTGAGATGGTGGTTCGAAGGAGCTGAGATTTCGATCTGAAAGTCTGAGCCGAAGCCACTGAGTGGCGGAAGATCCCACACGCTGCAGGGCATTCTTGCCCTCATAGACCCATTTCGTACTTAAATTCGACATTGTTCCTGCCTCTTTTTCTAGATAAGTCATGACGTAAGTGCTTCCAGCAGCGCAGAATAAAGCGTGCTGCTGACGCCTAGGCGTCCTGAGTGAAGCACTTCGAATGTCTTCAGACTGCAGCAGCCAGGTAAAAGATGCTCTCTAGCTTCCCAGAGATGTCATTATGCGCCTGTCTGTGGTTCAGTGCAGCACCTTTTAAGTTAAGAAAAGGAGGGTTGGGGATTTAGCTCAGTGGTAGAGCGCTTGCCTAGCAAGCACAAGGCCCTGGGTTCGGTCCCCAGCTCGGAAACAAAAAAAAAAAAAAAAAGAAAGAAAGAAAAGGCAGGTTTAACAGTCTTTGTGGTCTGACCTGTACTTTCCGGATTGGATTTAGAACTGAGTTTTGAATTAGACTCAGAATCCAGTTCATTTCCTTGCTGAGGCGAGGAAGTAGGGTTTGGCCAAAAGATCCATTCCTGGGGAAGCATCTCTTTTCCTCACTCATCTCCAGTGTGTTGGCTCCACGCCTATGTCCACCGACACACCCATCTTCCTTCTCCCTCGCTGCTTCCCAAATATTCTGTCCCACAAGCTTTCTCCCAGTGAAAAAAAATGGGGTGAAGAAATCTACCGCTAATACTTGATGTGTTCACATTGAAAAGGTGTGTCCCGTCAGGATCATAAGAAGTGAGCGTGATATTTGGCATCCTTTGAACCGTGTCAACCTTTGCCGTGGGATTATCTCTACGCGTGCGCTCTCGTGTACCAAAAGAGCCTAATGGGTGTTTTTATTTCTACGAGACGGTGTTGAGCTTGGTCTAGATGATGGATAGCGCTACTGATATATTTTTTATGCTTCGTGGTACTAAATTTTTAAAAAGTTACACCTGCAGATTTTTATCTGTGTTCCATCAGCATAAACTCTTTGGGATCAGCACTTTCCAGATCTCCCATGAAAAGAGAGGAGGTCTTGCAAGGGCTGAGGTCACATGATCCGTCTCAGAGCTGTCTTAAACGGTTGCCAGAAGCCGGGGCGTAAAGTGAGTGCTATCTCGGCCACACTTTATTGAATTCCCTCTCCAGATGCTTCGCGTATTTCATGGCAGAATTAGCAATCACCGCGGAAGATCATAAATGGCCCAACGACGCTGCTCTCAGTCCCCAAGTCAGTTCGCAGCTACTTGGGGCTGGAGATGATGACAGACTTCTTCCATCCACCTGACTGTGCAAAACCCTCATGTGTTCGAGGGCTGTGGAGTTCCAAAGGGCACGGGAGGAAGGTTACAAGGAACACCGTGGGAGTGTTTGGCTTTGGAGACTAAGGCTTCCCCTTACTCAACACGCTGTCTATTTTGTGAGGCCTGAGAGGATAGCCAATAACCCTCAACCATGTTTCAACCCGAAGCCCCAACCTGGCCTTGTTATTTTCACTCCAAGCTCATATACTCTTTTTGCATGCCCTTGCATCCAAAGCCATTTTAGCTGGCAATTTGCGTAGCCAAACATTGCTCCAAAACTCTCTTGGGCTGAACCTGGGGGATTCTACAGTGTCCTCTGAAACAGAGTGACCAAGATTTGAGCTTTCACTTAAAACTGTGTTTCTGCTTAGCAGTTCCATCAAAGCAATGTTAATTCTTACTAATATTCAAGTGGACTCAGGCCCGAGAAAGGAATACTTAGACATTTTGCTGTTTGGGCAACTATTAAGGACAGGTGGATCTATCTTCTTGGCATAGCAACCCATTAAGTTCAGTGACTGTCAGAAGAAAGTGTCAAAGTCAAGCCAAATCTCCATTTCCTTGCTCCAAGGTAAGGGTGAATTATCGCCATAGCCTTGGGGCTCCTCAACGGGCTTCACTATTGATTGTCTATCTGGTCACATGATCTGATGGGAACTATTGGGTTGGATTTCTAAAACACTTATCTTGCTTAGCAAGTACTGTGAAAGCTTTGAGTGGAACTACTCCTCACCACTATGTTTATCAACATTTTTCTTTTGTCTTTTGTTTTAATGGATGTAGTGTGAATGTATGTGCTTCCGTGCCTAGGAGTAATGCATACTCACACATGAAGGCTGGAGACCGACACTTAGCATCTTCCTTGATTACCTTCCTCGTTCTCTATGAAGGCAGTGTTTTTGGCTAAGCCAAGAACTTGCTGTTGGGCTACACCAGCTCGCTCCCTGCCAAGGGGATCCCAGCTGGCTCTCTGCCATGGGGATCCCCTGTCTCTGCTGCATGTTTGCTCAGCTTTTCCACAGGGCTGGGGATCTGAACTCTGATCCTTGTGTGTGTGTGGTAAGTGGATAAAAAGCCACCCAATCACATTCACAGCCCTCTTTAATAATTGTATTGACTTGCCTAAATCTGTCCTCTGAAGCATTGGAAATACTGGTGGTGTTGTTCCTGTGAATGGTACATGAATCGGTGTTCTTATTTTCCTTAATCTTCCATTGTTTCTCCCTCAATACCCTGGTGCTCAGCCTTTTGAAATCAGACCATAACCCTAGATCAAATAGATCAGATAATCTAATAATGGTAAGTAGCATCCACTCATTTTCCCGTTGTTTAGATTTTAAGGCACAAAACTCTTAGGCAATTGTCCTGACTAAAAGCAATACCAGGGGAAACAGTTTTGAAGAGTTTATGCAACCAATTCAGCTCACTGTGGGTTTGCTCCAGCCAATTAAATGGTTTGTAGTCTGATAGCAGTGAACTGGAAATGAACAACCTGTCAGTGGCTTCTCCTAGAACTATCACTTTGTCCATCATTTGATTTTGACTCCTTTGTTGAAAACTGTGACCTGTGTATTTGCTTTAACTGCAAAGGAAATGTGTTCTTCTGCCCTTAAATTTCCTGCATGAAAGTCAGACACTTTTCAGCTTGGGAATTATCTTGAGAAATTACCCAGTCTGCCAACCTTTGAGTTGAATGTGAAGTGCCCTCCCTGGGCTCATGCGTTTGCGCACTTAGTCCCCAGATGGTGGAAAATTGCAAAGGCTGTGGGATTTATAGGAGATGCACCTTGTCTGAGGAACCCTGCAGTGGTCAGTTTTGCCTACACAGCTTTGTGCTCCTGGCCGATGGCTCACACATACCTGCCCACCTGCCAAGGACCTATCTTTGGATCCATGAATGAAACACACACACACACACACACACACACACACACATACACACACACACACACACACACACAAGCTTATTTATTTTAAATGAATACTTCATTTATTTACATTTCAGATGTTATCCCCTTTCTAGGTTTCACCTCTGCAAACCCTGCTCCCATCTCTCCTTACCCTGCTTCTATGAGGGACGTCCCCAGCCACCCACCCACTCCCACACCACTACCCTAGCGTTCCTCTACACTGGGGTATCAAGCTTCACAGGACCAAGGGCCTCCCCTCCCATTGATGCCAGATAAAGCCCCTTCAGTTCCTTCAGTCCTTCCTCTAACTCCTCCATTGGGATCAGTCCGATGGTTGGCTTCGAGCATCCGCCTTTGTATTGGTCAGGCTCTGGCAGAGCCTCTCTGGAGACAGCTCTATCAGGCTCCTGTCAGCAAGCACTTCTTGGCATCAGCAATAGTGACTGGGTCTGGTGTCTGCATGTGGAATGGAGCCTCAGGTGGGGCAGTCTTTGATGGCCTTTCCTTCAGTCTCTGCTACACTCTTTGTCCCCGTATTTCCTTTACATGGGAACAATTCTGGGTTAAAATTTTGGAGATGGGTGGGTGGCCCTATCCCTCAACAGGGGGCCATGCTTAAGCTCTGAATATGGTCAGCACAGATTCTCCCTCCCCTTTGTGGTAATGTCAGTCCTGGTGGGGTCCTGGAAGGCTCTTGCTCTCCTGGCATCTGAGACTCCTAATTCCCCATCCCCCATTGCTACACATCAACGTTCAACTTCCTGACCCTTTGCACATCTCCTCCATCTCCCCCATACCTGATTCTGACCCTCTTTTCCCCTCTCCTTCCTCATTTCCTCCCAAGTCCCTCCCACCCTTTACTTCCCTTGATCATTTTGTTCCCCTTCTAAGCAGGACTGAAGGATCCACTCTTTGATCTTCCTCTTGAGCTTCTTGTGCTCTGTGAGTTGTGTCGTGAGTATTCCGAGCTCTTTGCCTAATATCCACTTGTCAGTTCTTTTGTGACTGGGTTACCTCACTCAGGATGATATTTTCTAGATCCATCCATTTGTCTATGAATTTCATGAAGTCATTGTTTTTGATAGCTGAGTAGTACTCCATTGTGTAAATGCACCACATTTTCTGTATCCATCCTCTGGTGAGGGACATCTGGGTTGTTTCTAGTTTCTGGCTATTATAAATAAGGCTGCTATGAACATAGTGGAGAATGTGCCCTTATGGGTATATCTTTTGGGTATATGCCCAGGGGAGGTATAGCTGGAACCACCAGACTGATTTCCAAAGTGGTTGTACCAGCTTGCAATCCCACCAGCAATGGAGGAGTGTTCCTCTTTCTCCACATCCTCCAGCATCTGTTGTCACCTGAGTTTTTGATCTTAGCCATTCTCACTGATATGAGGTAGAATCTCAGGGTTGTTTTGATTTGCATTTCCCTGCTGATTAAGGATGTTGAACATTTCTTTAGTTGTTTCTCAGATGTTCAGTATTCCTCAGTTGAGAATTCTCTGTTTAGCTTTATATTCCCCATTTTTACTAGGCTTATTTGGTTCTCTGGAGTCTACCTCTTGAGTTCTTTATATATATTGGATATTAGCCCTCTATTGGATGTAGGATTGGTAAAGGTCTTTTCCTAATCTGTTGGTTACCATTTTGTCCTATTTATAGTGTCCTTTGCCTTACAGAAGCTTTTAAATTTTATGAGGTACCATTTGTTGATTTTTGGTCTTAGATCATAAGCCATTGGTGTTCTGTTCAGGAAATTTCCCCTGTGCCCATGTGTTCGAGGCTTTCCCCACTTTCTCTTCTATTAGATTCAGTGTACCTGGTTTTAGGTGGAGTCCTTGATCCACCTGGACTTGAGCTTCTTAAGGGAGATAAGAATAGATTAATTTGCATTCTTCTACATGTTTACCTCCACTTGGACCAGCACCATTTGTTGAAAATGCTATCTTTTTCCCACTGGATGGTTTTAGCTTCTTTGTCAAAGATCAAGTGACCATAGGTATTTGGGTTCATTTCTGGGTCTTCAATTTTATTCCATTGATCTACTTGTCTATCTCTGTACCAATTCCATGCAGCTTTTATCACTATTGCTCTGTAGTACGGCTTGAGGTCAGGGATGGTGATTCCCCCAGAAGTTCTTTTATTGTTGAGAATAGGTTTTTTTTTTATATCCTGGGGTTTTGTTATTCCAAATGGATTTGCAAATTGCTCTTTCTCTATGAAGAATTGAGTTGGAATGTAGATGGGGACTGTGTTGAATCTGTAGATTGCTTTTGGCAAGACGGCCATTTTTACTATATTAATTCTGCCAATGCATGAGCATGGGAGATCATTCCATCTTCTGAGATCTTCAATTTCTTACTTCAGAGACTTGAACTTCTTGTCATACAGATCTTTTACTTGTTTGGTTAGAGTCACCCCAAGATACTTTATATTATTTGTGATTATTGTGAAGGATGCCATTTCCCTAATTTCTTTCTCAGTCCGTTTATCCTTCGAGTAGAGGAAGGCTACTGATTTGTTTGAGTTAATTTTATACCCAGTCACTTTGCTGAAGTTGTTTATCAGCTGTGGGAGTTCTGTGGTGGAATATTTGTGGTCACTTAAGTATACTATCAGATCATCTGCAAATAGTGATATTTTGACTTCTTCCTTTCCAATTTGTATCCCCTTGACCTCTTTTTGTTGTCTAATTGCTTCAGCTAGAACTTCAGGTACTGCATTGAAAAGATAGGGAGAGAGTGGGCAGCCTTGTCTAGTCCCTGATTTTAGTGGGTTTGTTTCAAGTTTCTCTCCATTTAGTTGATGTTGGCTGCTGGTTTGTTGTATATTGCTTTTACTATGTTTAGATATTGACCTTGAATTCCTCATCTTACCAAGACTTTTTTTTTATTATGAAGCAGTGTTGAATTTTGTCAAATGCTTTTTCAGCATCTAATGAAATGATCATGTGGGTTTTTTTTTCCCTTTGAGTTTATGTGGTGGATTCTGTTGATGGATTTCTGTATATTGAACCATCCCTGCATCCCTGAGATGAAGCCTACTTGATCATGATGGATAATCATTTTGATGTGTTCTTGGATAAAGTTAGGCCTCAACAGTTTTAAGAAGATTGAAATTATCCTATGCATCCTATCAGATCACCATGGACTGAGGGTGGTCTTCATAAACAACAAAAACAGCACAAAGCCCACATACACATGGAAGCTGAATAATGCTCTACTCAATGACAACTTGGGCAAGGAAGAAATTAAAGACTTTTTAGAATTTAATGAAAATGAAGGCACAACATACCCAAACTTATGGGATACAATGAAATCAGTGCTAAGATGAAAACTCACAGCTCTGAGTGCCTCCAAAAAAAGAAAACAGAGACAGCATACACTAGCAGCTTGACAGCACATCTAAAAGCTCTAGAACAAAAAGAAGCAAATACACCCTAGAGGAGTAGATGGCAGGAAATAATCAAAGTCAGGGCTGAAATCAACCACCTAGAAACAAAAAGAACAAAGAATCAACAAAACTAGGAACTGATTCTTTAAGAAAATCAACAAGTTAGATAAGCTCTTAGCCAGACTAACCAGAGTGCACAGAGAAAATATCCAAATTAACAAAATCAGAAATGAAAAGGGAGAGATAACAACAGAAACTGAGGAAATTCAAAAAAATGATCAGATCCTACTACAAAAGCCTATACTGAACAAAACTAGAAAATCTGGATGAAATGGACACTTTTCTAGACAGGTAGCAAAGTTAAATCAGGATCAAATAAGCCGTCTAACTAGTCCCATAACCACTAAAGAAATAGAAGTAGTCCTTAAAAGTCTCCCAACCAAAAAAAAACCCAGAACCAGATGGGTTTAGCACAGAATTCTATCAGATCTTCAAAGAAGACTTCATACCAATACCCTTCAAACTATTCCACAAAATAGAAACAGAGGGAACACTAACCAATTCATTCTATGAAGCCATGATTATGCTTATCCCTAAACCACACAGAAACCCAACAAGGAAAGAGAACTTTAGACCAATTTCCCTTATGAATATCAATGCAAAACTAGCTTATTTTTTTAAATACCTTGGCTACTCAAAGGCTGGGTACTTCTAAACCTTGCCCTGCTACCAGTGACCACCAGAAGTCTCACATGACTGGTTGGCTTTATCTCTTGTCAACCCTATGTCCCATCCTTCTTCCCCAAGACAGGGCAATCCTTTCCTCCTTCCTACATCCTTGCCCACAGCTCTAAGAGTCTTACCCCACCTCCTTTTTTTCTAGCCATTGGCTGCTGGCATCTTTTTGACCAATCACAAACAAATTGGACCTATAGTGTTTGGACACACAGATTCCCAACTGAATCAAAGCATTAGAACCAATGTCCAACAGAACTCAACCATTGGGGGCTGAACTTAATGCTCTCTAGCCCCATCTCACTTCCTGTTCGTACTCTGCTTCCTGATTGCAGACGCAATTTGACCAACTGGTCTTCAGTTCCTGCCTTCTCTACCATGATAGGATATATCCCCAGAACCTGCAAGCCAGAATAAACCCTTTCTCCCCTATGTTACTTTTGTCAGGATATTTTATCATGGCAACAGGGATGGTATTAATACATCTTCATTAGGCGAAACCAGACCTATATCAATCTACCTAGTCTGCCTGCCTGATTGTACCTAAATCAAGCGTGTGGGTTTTTTTTTTCATACTTCAGAAAATGAAGAAAGAAAAACAAACCGTTGCCTCTAAGTCAAGTAGCTGTTCTGTGTTCCTTTTTTACATAGAGTTTCGTGGCCTCTGCTTCCTTCCCTTCAACACCTACGAATTTATACATATGCATGCATGCATTTACACGTCCACGCAGACAGCTGCCTACATGCATGCACACACTGTAAGAATGCTCTGGGTCACAGCCTCGTGCCTGCTTTTTGTCATTCTCTCCTTTGCGAGCACCTTAAGTGGTAAGAGATGGGTCCTGGCCTCCTTGCTTGCTTTCTCCCTTGGCCCAGCTTGTGAAGATGTTAATGGTGAAGCTGGGGGTGGCGCGAGACCCCTGTTATCATGCAAGTGATTGCTAACTGTGGACCTCTGACTTTGTAATTTGTTCTTTATGGACTTGCCTGCAGCCAATAAGCAAAATCAATAGTGTCTGCTGAAATGTAAGCAAGCTCTGGCATGTTATGTGACAGGTGAAGATGCATGTGCGTTACCAGGGGTCATGGGGCCATATCAAATTTCTCTCTGCCTTGGTTTCAAAAAGCCCAATCCATTGAGGGAACATTCGTCACTGGAAAATGTTGCAGTGGGGAGTAAGAAAGGCTGTCTCTCCTCATCCCTCTTTTAACGATGTTTGTTTTCAACCGCCTGTTCAATAATGTCACCGGGAAGAAATTATGTGAGGAGAATAAAGTGCCTACAGTCTATTTATTTATTCATTCATTCATTTCTGTAGAATAACACTAGCTATTGCTTGCTTGTGTGTATTAATACAGCTGTGGTCCTCTGAACATTTGCTCTTTCTATTCGCTTCCAAGAAACAGGCAAGTCTCTCTACTGCCATGGGATTGATTACCTGGCATTGGAACCAGAGAGGAAGTAGATGAGCTAAAGGGGAGACATACATATCTCTAAGCTGTCGTTACGGCACGGGTGTAAATCTCCTCGATAATTTGGCTTCTGATAAGATGCCAAGAACTTTATCTATTTCTTTTCCCCCTCAAAACCATCAGACACCAGGCGATTTGGGGAGATGGATATAAAATAAAGGGCTAATGAGTGAGAGTGGATTCAAAAGAACTAAAATAAAATGGGCTTTTAATCTTTGATATTTTATCACCGCAGCTTTCCCATTTGGCTTCTCCTCTTCTGATTTTGGGTGAGCCTTCAGCTCGGGAGGTGGAAGGGTGGTGTGAGCAGACATCTGGGAGCTGGTGTGAGGTGAAAGCCAGCCTGCAAACAACAGGGTTCCCCTCTGTACTCAGGGGACTTGAGGTCCCTGCAAAAATTCCACCAGGGAATCTAGCCCTGCACAGGCTGGGATGTCAAAGGCCACCAAATTAATCAGTGCCAGGTGACTGGGCGCTGTAAGGCTCTGAGAACATGGTTCTGTGGGGGAGGGAGTCTGCTGCCTTGATCTGGGAATGGGTCTGAAAGGGAAATTAGATTTAGGACGTGTTCATGTGCGACACGGCTTAACTCCAATGGCTTCTCTTGTTCTTCATAATAAAAGTTATCTGGGGAGTGGGCTATGTGCTTTACAACTATAATCTATCTGAATATTTCAGTGCTCTCATTCCACAGACAAATACATATGCTCTATTAGGAACCACTATAAAACTACAATGAACTCAGTCAGGGTCTTCTTAGTAAGATGCCCCACTCCTTGGAAAACTTTCCTGGATCTCACACATCATCGGCGCTCAGTAACATTATAGGTTATCTTGTTACACAAACTCATTACACTGAAAATTCCTACCTGCCACAAGAATATGTAAAATCTTATGTTGTACCTACTTCCTGTCATACTTAATACCACAGAATTATTGTGTGAAATCATTTGGCAGAATCTTATATTGGAGTACAGATGCTTCAACTGCACTGTAAAGTCTTCAAGAACAAGGATTGTGTCTTAATGGATGCTGTATGCCTATATTTTGACTCAATTTAGTTACATAGGAGCAAAATACACAGCTGAGTTTGAGGCTGACTATTAAATGTATCTGTTTGCTATTGCTATGTGTAATAAATGTGTGTACATAAAGCTTGTCAAAGTAACCTAGCTTTTCTTTGAGTTTGAACAAACTGCTCTTCCATAGCTTACCATCCTGCTTATGTTAGACTCCATGGGGGTGAGCATGTGTGACTGTGGTACACGTATGCCACTGTGCACACACGGAGGTCAGACTACGGGCTCCAGATTTACTGGAGACAGGCTGTCTTGTTTGTTGGTGTGTAGAGCAGGCCAGCTGGTCTTCTAACTCCTAGGAGCTCCCTGTGCCTACCTCCGCCTACCTCTCATAAAAGTCCTGGGCTTGCAGAAGCATACACCACCACAAGCAGCTTTACAGGGTTCAGGGTTCCAGACCACACAGCAAGCGCTTTATATGCTGAGCCATCTCCTCAGCTCTATGATGCTTAAGAAAAGACAACTATAATAGGTGTCGGGATAGATGCCTTTTAAGAAAATTTGCATTTCTCCATTGTACAGATAAAAAGAAATCCTAGAGGCTCAAGAACTCTACTAATTTATGTAAATATAAATGCCTAAAGAATATAAAGGTTCATCATTTAATATGCTAGCCACATATAGCCACTAGGCACTCAAATATGAATAGTCAAACTTGATACATGGATGTATGTATATGTTTATATGAAAATTCATTAAAATAAAACGGCAAACAGCTCTCTTAATGTCACTCTATTGACTGTATATTGAAGTATTTTGGATATGTTATAATACCACCTAAAGCTACCACTAAGCAGTTATAAATAAAGTGATCATATTTTGTTGAACTGTTTGATTATGGGAAATTTTAATGCCAGTGACGGCTTGTGTTATTTTCCGTTGGACGGAGCTAATAAAGGGAGCTTTTCCAGGGTGACACCGATTGTCCTCAGCAAAGTGCTTACTTCGGCTCCACACAAACGACAGCTCAGTTCCCACTGGCTACAATTATGTGAGCATCATTCTTGCATGTTATTTTTCTTTAAAAATAGATCTTAATGAATTATAACATAGGGTTATAAGTGTTTTACTTTCTTTGCAATTCTTACAAAAGAGAATTTATTTATGAAACCAAAGCTATTGTTTAAGGCCTAGTGTTCTCAGTTTGGAATTGTAAATAAATGGGTTTGCGCTAGTGATTTATAGCTTGCTTCCCACCTCCCTCTCCCCCTCCCTCCCCCTTCCACTTCCTCTCTCCCTGCCCCCTCCTTCCTTCCCCTCTTTCCTAAACTGTGCTAGTAATTTATATCTTGCTTTCCTCACCTTTCCCTTCCCTTCTGCCCTCGCCCTCCCTTCCCTCCCCCACCCTCCTCCTCCACTCCTTCCTAAACTCAAGTGCTCCTCAGATACTGACTCTAGATTTTTCAGTATAGGGCATCTCCCTGGTTGGCTAGTGAGTCCCGGGAGTCTGACTCTTTCCATGTCCCTGGTGCTAAGTTTACCGGCATGCATGCCGGGACTAGTCCTCTACGCATAGAAGCTGAAGAGAAAAACCAGCTCCTCACAGGTGTGCAGCAGGCCCTTTTCCAATGGAGTTGTCTCCTAGTCACACGGTCTTGTCAGCAGTTAGAGAAGCTGCCTGCAGGCTTTTCTTAGTCTCCATTAACCTGCCTGCTCTCTGATCCCACACGGGCTGTTCCTTCTCGACATACCAGGCATACTCACACTCACGTCTACACCAGACCCTCTGGATCAGGTTCTTCACAGCCTTGAGAACGTCCACATCTGGCTTCTACTTGCAATAAGAGAATGTGTGTTGTGGAACAGATTGGCTAGCAGTTTTCCCCTTAGGTAAACATTTTTCCCTCCGTGATTGGTAGCATTTTAGATTTGATTAAAAACAGAAGATTATGCAAAGAACCCATTATAGACTATAGATTTGAGGGTGGTTATATACAGGGACCCAGGAGCTTTGCAGGAGATGGGAACAGCCGGGTAGTTTGCTTGCTAAACAGTGTGGGTAATCTCGATGCCAATGTACACCACGAACTCTTAAAACTCTGGCCTCACTTTGCCTCTAACACCAGGAATCCTGACAAGTGCTGCAATTCAGTCTGTCTCTAAGCAGCTGGATGACCAGGGAGCAGCTGTCACCCATTACGGCAGTTACCAGTCTCTGAGCAGCTGTGGTGTAGTCCTTTCCTCCAGGAATTTACTAGAAGCCTCTCAGTGCACCAGAACTTCTTAAGTTCTAGCATATTCCTGAGAATCAAATAATGCATCCCTTTGCTTCTGTACACTATTAAAAAGGAAGCTCTGGGGGCTAGGAAGGTGATGGGTCCATTGGTAAAGTAATTTCCATGCAAGATTGAGGTCCTGAGTTTGATCCCCAGTGCCCATGTCAAAACGCTGGGGATGGTGGCATTTGTCGTCTCAGTGCTTAGGAAGCAGAGACTGCTGGATACCTGGGGTTCACTAGCCAGTTTGCATTTCAGATTCAGTAAGAGATTCTCTATTACTAAAGAAGGCTCACAGAAGTTCATACAAAAGAAGTTATACTCAGGGTTGACTATCAGCTTCCACACATTCATACCTGCATATACATGTGCAAAAATATACAATCTACACCCTGAAAACCATGCATGTGAATGTTCGCATGCGTGCACAAGCACGCATGTAAATATATGAAGTATCTTGTGGATTGGTGGTGGACCTCATGCATCTGTGAAGAGCAGAGATTCCTGATGATCATTCCGAAGGCAGAGACATCATGGTTAGAAGCAGGGGCTGCAGGCTTGGAGCCCATAGCAATGATGTAATTGGAAAGCTAGATTCTAAGCTGCACAGGAGGGAATGAGTTCCCATTTTTGACTTAATTAAGACTTTAATGGTTATCAGGACAAAAGCCTCTCCTTAATTCTGCACCAACCAAGGACAGCAATTTCAATCACTCTTATAATGTTGACCCTGAGGTATGCAATGAGGGAGGAAGGAAGCCTGACAGTACTAAAGATCTCGTGCTATCCAGGTCAGTCAGGGCCCTAGGCCAGGAGAACATTGCTATCCCATTGCTTAAGTTATCTCCTCATCTAACCTGGCTGCTTGATGTAGACCCATCAACCCACTGAGGCCACTTTGGGGCCATTGGAAAGAGGATAAGAGTTCACGTTCACAGGAGTAGAGCAGAGGGTGAAGCGTTCTGAGAATGCAGATGATCACCCTGGGCAGCTTACTGGGGCTAGAGGGCATTAAATAGTACCCATGAAGAGTGACAGGAAGGAGGGAATAGTACCACTTCTTCTCTACCATTTCGTCGTAGGTGACAAAACTTTCCGTGCAGGTGCCTTTGGGACTAGATATCTTCACATCTATCCTGCAAATCCACTAAGAGAGTGTGCCATATTACCCTGTCATTAGTTACCTATGCCTCAAAGCCTAAGGTTTAATAATCCATTCGACAATTAGTTACTGAATCTCTGAAGGAGTCTCCCACAGTGCTCAGGACTGGGAATATAATGTAGACAAGAGTACGTGGCAGTCTTAATCTGATGGAGTACTATCTAGTCATAGAAACGCAACACTGAGGTAAGAGGCCACGAGTGACCAGCAACAAAACAAATTGAAGCTAGAGGAAGAAGCTGCTCTAGTTGTATCTCTGCTGTAAACTGAAACACTCTGACCAGAAGCACCGTTAGGAAGGAAAGTGTTTATTTCAGCTTGCAGGTTACCGTTGATCAATGAAGGAAACGAGGGCGTGAACTGAACTAGGAACTTACAGTAGAACCCATGGGAGAACATGACTTGCTGCCTAGATCACGGCTAACACATGGTTAGCTCCCTTTCATTTACAAGCCCAGGATCACCTGTCTAGGGAATGGCACTACCCACAGTAGGCTGGCCTATCCTATCAATTAACAATCAATCCTCACAGCCATGCCCACAGGACTATCTAATCTTGGCGATCCTACAGTTAAGACTCCCTTCTCTGGTGATCACAGGCTGTGTCAAATTGACCTCTAAGGCCTCAAGGACAGGAACGAAGGAAGGGAAGATCCTTTGAGTAAATAATTCTTAAAATACACGAAATAAGGAAAAAGAGAGGAATGCAGCTTGGTGTGCTATAGCAGGCTTATCGTCTCAGCACATAGGTTGCTAGGGCAGAAGAATTTCAAAGCTAGCCTGGGCAAACTGATGAAAGTCTTAAACAAAAATTAAGCTTAGTACTGAGGGATGTAGTTCAGTGGAAAAGTTCTTTTAAAGCATGCTCAATAACTAGTCCAACCTAAAAAGGGGAATCACAATCAATATATAAAGAAAGAAAACTGCTTAAACCGAAGGTAGATAAATTTCAACTTTCCAAAAGACAGGTTTTGTTTGACAAATTTCACTTTTCACAAAAGCAGAAAAAGATGAGCAGTTTATTGAAAGATAAGATGTCTTTGCTAGGCTATTTTTAGAGTGTTTGTAAAATGTAAGGCTACATTCTTAAATTCTATACAAGTCACAAACAATGTGTTTGAGGAGTCAGTGTAAAGAAAGCTCAGATAATTGGTATCTATGGGTAATTGTATCTTAATTATAGAAATCATGTTGCTTCCTTCTCTGAACAAGAGTTCTAGAAAATATCAAAACGTGTGTGTGTGTGTGTGTGTGTGTGTGTGTGTGTGTGTGTGTGTGTTTAATTTCTAGTACAGAAGCTACCAAAGCAAGAAACCACTGGTTACTGGGGCAAGGGTACGGGGAGGTGGGGGGCGTGGGGAGGAAGGTAAGAGGATAAAAAGCCAATGTAGGGGGGAAAGGATGTGGGTTTGAGGCTCAACCTTGGTGGGGAGTGTTTGCCCCAGTGTTCATGGCCCTGGGTTTTAGCTATAACCCTCAGTGAAGAGAACGCTAGAGAGAAGAGGGGAGTGAAGAAAAAGAGGAAGTTGGAAGGGAAGAAAGGAGGAAGGGAAGATCAGTGAATTGTTTCTCCATTGGTGGTTGGAGATGTGTAAAGGTTTTAGAGAACAGGAAAAACTAGTAGCTAAGTGGTTCCACAGACTGATATTTTACAAGTGGTAGGAACTGAAACTATGGGGTTGTGGTGGGGATTCGTTTCTCTGAAAAGGGTAAGTATTAGTTGCTTTTCTCAATTCTGTAACAAAATACCTGGCGATAACAAGGAAGGAAGGAAGGAAGGAAGGAAGGAAGGAAGGAAGGAAGGAAGGAAGGAAGGAAGGAAGGGAGGGAGGGAGGAAGGAAGGAAGGAAGGAAGGTAGGGAGGGAAGGAGGGAGGAAGGAAGGAAGGACAAAAGGAAGGGAGGGAGGAAGGGAAGGAAGGGAGGAAGGAGGGAAAGAAAGAGGGAGGGAGGAAGGGCTTCTTTGGTGTAATTTGAGTGTCTACTGTATTATGGTGGGGAAATATGGGGGGCAGAAGTCTGAGGCAGCTGTCGCATTGTGTCCACAGTCAGGTGGCAGAGAGACTACACTTCTGCCATGCCTTCTTTCTCACTAATATTCAATCCTGTCTATAGAATACTGCTACCCACATTTCAGATGGGTCTTTCTCCTGCAGTTAACCTAATCTAGAAACTCCCCTACAGATACCCCAGAGTTTAGTCTCCCAGGTGGTTCTAGATCCCGTCGATTTGACAGTAAAAATTAACCATCTCGGGTAGCATGGCAAGACTTGGTTTTTCCTTGAAATGTTGAATCTGAGTTAGGTAGCGATAATGTGTTTCTTTTTACAAGCAAGTCAGGATGGAAAGCACACACATAGGAATGTTCTGTGTAGGACATTGAACCCTCTTGCTGGCTTAGTAGGAAGCAGCCCCAGGTTGATCTCCAAGCCAAGCATTGATCAAGAAACACCTTTCCCATCACGTTTATATCATTCTGATCCAATTAGTATCCTTCACCTATAATTTCCATATTTTTGCCTCTTTCTACTGACCACTGGTTACTCTTCCAAGGGACAAGGAGAAACACCTTTTTGATTTTCAATTTTCATTAACGCAGCAGTATCAGCTCCCACAGTTTGTTTTGAATGATTTCTGGGGAGAAGTGGAATCAGCCAGCAATCTGGCTTCCTGAACATAAAACCAAAGGTTCTAAGGAAATCTGCATCTTGAATGCTGTTCTGGCTGGCGCTTCTTTTCCTTTTCTTACCTCCCAGCAGGGCACGGAGGGTAATGTTTGTAACATTTCAATCTCTGAACCAGTGAATAAAAGATATCAGTGTAAGTTAGCTGAGACACGAATAAATATTCATAACAATGGCACATGCATAGCTAATTGAATGGCTTTTGTTAATATTAAACTAGATATTCATGGACATGTGCCTTTCGCTATAATGAAAATACTGCCTTGGGCGAGTTTTGTTTTTCTTGTCTAGAACAATTTATGTGCTTTCACTGAAACGAATATAAACTCCTATTCTCATGACAAAAGAATTCACCATTAATTTGAGTAAAGAATTTCTTTATTCCCTTTGTGGTATGCTTTATTGAAGAAGTAAATCCTAAATGCATCTTGAAATTTTTGTTCATACGTTATATTTAATTTCGACAACACATTCGATGTCTATAAATAGAGATTCCTAGGGTTATTAGAAACAGATGCATTGTTATCAAATCCATGAGAGATTTCCTTTCGATTAATTTAAAAAGTAATAAAAGCAAAGCAAAGCAAACGAAAATTCCTATGTGGCTGTTTCTGGGAAGTTTGAACCTATTACTTTTCCCATTTCCTCCATCTTTTTTTTCTCTCCATTCTTTTCTGTTTGCCTGGTGTACACTGAGATGAATATTTCATATTTTTGCTTTTCTTGAAGGTCACTTAGCATTTCTTCTTCCTTTTCCTCTTCCTTTTTGATCTTTGAGATGGTTGTCCTTTATGTAGCCCAGGCTGGCCTCAAACTTGCTGGGTAGCCATGGACTGCCTTGAACTATTGGCCCTCCTCCTTCGTGGTCCTGCTAATATACAGGTTCACACTGTAAACATTCTTGTGATGTCCTGATGACCACTGTGCCCTGAATACTACACTGAACAGAGGTATAAGTGGCTCACAGTGTGACCTGGGATTCTCCTGTTCTACACTGGCCGGTGCTGGGACAAAGCACACCAAGCCAACATGGTGTCACATGGAAAGGCCTAATTAGAGAAGAAGAGTAGAAGAAGGGAGGAAAGGAGGAAGGCTGTGGGCATGTGGGGGGAGAGGGGGGTGGGGAGAAAAGGGACAGGGACAGAGGAGAAGAGAGCAGAGAAGAGAACAAAGAGAATGAGGAGGGGGCAAGCAGCCCCTTTTGTGTCAGGCACCAGCATTTCTATAGGGAGTTCTTTCAAGTAAGGACTACTGTAGCAGGGCCTAACCCTTTCTTTTGTGTCATGGGATCCCTAGGCAGGTTGACCCAGGCTGCATAAGAAAGGGAGCTGATTGTGAGTCTGGAAGTAAGGCAGTAAACACCGTTCCTCCATGGTGTCTGCTTCAGTTCTGGCCTTGAATTCCTTCCCTGGTTTCTCTTAATGATGGACAGTAAGTGTAAGAGAAATTGAATCCCTTCCTCCTCAAGTTGCTTTTGATCCTGATGTTTTATCACAGAAACATAGAAGCAGACAAGAGTATCTGGGGAAAGCCCTCAGAAGAGCTGGAGAAGAAATAAATGAGTGTGGACAAAACGATGTAACGTAAGACTCATTTATGACTGTCAGTCACAGTGAGGATCCAGGAAAGAGAGTGCAAGGGCGCAGGCTCAGTCTATGTTTTGGCAGCAGGGTTCTTGGTAGTCACTGTATAGATGCAGCCTAGACACCCATCCACAGATGAGCAGCTGCTGTTTGACTTACTGAAGGGGAACATGTGTGTGTGTGTGTGTGTGTGTGTGTGTGTGTGTGTGTGTGTGTGTGTAATTAAAAGAAGGGGCTACATGGGAAGAGGAAAGGGCCTTGTGGGAGGGGAGGGGGATTAAAGAGGGCAATTAGAGGGGTGAATATGAGCAAAGCATATGATATAGATGTACTACTATGTCATGAACTCTATGACTTTGTACGGCAATATATATGTATATGTATGTATACACATACATAATGAGTGTGTCTGTGTGTGTGTGTGTGTGTGTGTGTGTGTGTGTGTGTGTGTCCATGTTCATTCAACAGTGCAGGTACTGTTTGTAGACAAGCTTGGTGCATTTCTGACTTTGATGGCCAGTGAAACAGTAAAAGCAGACATTCTGGAGAAGTGAGTTGAGGAATAAGCAAGAGTAGATCACATATGTAAGCCAGTTCTGTCAAGAATCATCACAGGTCAGATCTGTCATCACAAGTATAGGCCAAGATGCATCTGAATTCAGGACAATTTTGCAATCAGATGCTGCCCGACTGAGGTCACTCATGACATAGATATTCAGCTATTTTCCCCAATGTCACTCTCCTTTCACGGGGCATGGTGGCCTCTGTTAGACAGCTGCTCAGATGCAGCCATTTCTAGAAGCCAGTGAGTAGCTCTCGGCAGTGCAGAGGAGTCGTTTCCAATCAAAGGCTTAAGAGGGGGATTCTTCACTCTTCCTCCCTGCATATTCGAGCTACTCCTAAGAACTTCAAGTTCCAAGGTCACAGCACAAGGCAAGGAGTCTTCCTAGTCTGTGCATTCAGACTTCCAAGAGCAGAGCTACCAACCAACCATGCTGGATTTTCCATATAACCAAAATGTTAGGGTTTACATCTTTTAATTTCTTTAATAAGATAATATCTGAACAAATTTTGCACTAACACTCTTTAGATAATTGACTTATAGTTTAAGCAATTGATTTAAAACTTTTAATATGTGACTATTGGCATTATAGAAGTATCAGCTATAATGGGTATTTGATGCACAAGAGAGACAATACAGCCATTTTCCAATTCATTGTTTACAAACTTTATCAATTTAAAGTTTAGTGATGCTATTGGAAGCTAACAGGTGGTATCAAGCACCAAATTAGCTAATCAATTAACTCAATTCAGAAAGCAAATTAAGATTGTCTGGGAAATAAGACACAACTTTCTGTTGACAATTAAGTCTTAATGATTTCCCCACTATTTTGTTTTCCTTGTGGGTTACATTAAGACATCTTCAATCCATTGTTTCTCCCAGAGATAGATAATTGCTGGATTGTTTTCTTTGGTGAAGAAACCAGATGTTTTTATTTCTCAGATGTTACCTTAAAGAAAGCAGGTGTTGGCTCTGGGGCAGCCTGGTCACATGTGGCTCTATGTCTATATAGGTTTAAACTGGGAGGTGAGGTCATCCAATTTCCCTGGTTCACTTACAGCTGGTGACCCAGGAAGGATGTCCACAGGGAAAGAGGAAATTTTCCCTGATCTGTCAAAAATGTCTCAATGCAGTCTTGTACATAAATTTAGTAGTGGTTGAGAGGAATCTAGAATGGTCCACACACCTCAAGAGATACAATGCCATTACTTCCAGTGTATTAATAGGGGCCAAAGCATGCCCACCTAATACTTTACTTTTTTGTCATCTCCTAAAATTCTCAGCAACCACTCTCTTAAAGAGCTGAAGTATGACAACTGTTCTCTAGGGGCACTGATCAAAGCCCAACGGGGTTGCTTTGCCTACAGAGGGATAAATACTCAGATGTGGTGATTATGTCTCTCTGTGGTGGTCACAAGTGGCTGCTGAGCTTCAGACTTTGAAACACAATTTCCCTTGTCTCTGCACACCACCTTATCAATAGAGCACATGTGTGTCTCCTGTTCCTAGTCCTGTGTCCTGTGTCCTGTGCTCCTCCCTCAGCTCCTCACTGAACTCCACAGGAAACATTCCCTAGATAAATCACAGGCATTGCAGGCAGGAGGGTCTTTACAGCAAGGTTTGTGTCCAGAGAGTCAAGTCGATAAATTCATCCTTTAGATTTCAACAACACTAGGGTGTGTGCGTGTGTGTGCGCGTGTGTGTGTGTGTGTGTGTGTGTGTGTGTGTATGAATGGATGCAAGAGTGGGTATATATGTGAGTGTGAATGTGCATGTGTGAGTGTGTGGATATTTGTGTATGTGTGTGAGTAAGTGTGAATGTGTGAGTGTGTGTGTGTAATGTATGAATGTGTGAATTTGTATGTGAGTGTGTAAGAATGTATGAGTGAGTGTAACTATGCATATGTGTATGCATGTGTGCATTCGTATGAATGTATATGGATGTGTGTGAGGAGTATGTGAGTGTGTATATATTTGTGAGTGTGTGAATGTATGTGTGTGAGTGTATATTCATATGTGTATATTTGCATGTGTGAGTGTTTTAATGTGTGTGTGTATGTGTGTGTGTGTGTGTGTGTGTGAATGTGTGCGAGTGTGTATGTGTGTGAATGTCAGGTGTTTTCCTAAATTCCTTCTTATCTTGCTATTTTGAGAAAAGGTCCCTCCCTGAATCTGGAGCTTACCAGTTTGGCTAGACTAAGTAGCCAGTGAGTCTTTGGGACCTGCCTCTTACAGACACATGACACCTCACCTGACTTTTCCATGTTGCCTATATATGAATTTGCATATTCACACTTGCTTGTGCAAGCACGTTACTGACTCAGCAAGGTTGTGTATATTTTTGATAGAAGTGACTGTTAGCAAACCATCTGGGACAGTACCCAGGCAATGCCACAGACAGCAGGCCTTAAAGTGTGCATAAGGACTGAGCTCCCCATCCTACAGGTGTAAAGCATTGTGCTTCACAATGGTGGGGAACAGAATGGAAATAATCACGACATACAATGATTAGGGTTTCATCAGCCAAGGTGTCTTCGCATCATGGGCTATCAGTCGATGTGATTTAGATAATTTAAGAAGTAAATAGACTGAAATGATTTCTTCCCCCCACCCAAACTTGTCTTCACCATCAAATGCATATGTCTTATCTTTATTAAGGAAAATGAGTTCAAACACAGATTTTGCAGTGAGTTCATAGGGAGCCTTGAGTTGTCCCTCAGTAGGAAGAAAACATATTTGGAATGACCTGATTGCCACTCACATCTTGTTTACTAGGTTTGTTCTCTAGGAAACCATACACAAATCATTTTGCCCCACGACTATGAGAAAAATTTTGTGTTCCTTCCAATATGGGGATGAAGACAATCAAGTTTAATCACAAAAGGATTGGCTGGCTTTGTCACATAAGGACATGGTAATGGAAAAAAAAACCCAAGATGAAATACCAGGCTCCATCAAGGCTGGTAATGTTACCTAACAGCTAAATGGAAGGATTGAGTGAAGCATACTCAAGGGCTTAGAAATATTAACTATTTGGCTCAGAATGTCTAAGTCCATTTGTGTGTGTTGGAAAGAGGGCTGCTGTCCCTTGTTGCATTCTCTCCTTCTTCAATAACAACAGAAATTCCTTGGACAGTACTAGTTAAGGCGATTCTTCTCTCCTCCCCTTTAAGGGAAGTTTAGCCACATGATTAAAATGCACCTAATACAGTATAAGAAAACAAAGTATATGATTTGTGGGTGGTGCCTTCCAGGGAAGGATGCTGTGTCTTTGTGTCTTGTCCTTTGAAATGTGGACATGAAGCTAAGCTTCTTTACACTAAACTGATGGTCAGAACAGAGGAACATTCTTTGCAAATATCCCATGAACATTGGCTCTTTACGATTGCTGGTAATACAAATTAGAACTTTGGTTAAGAATTTTTTTTAAGGTTTATTTATTTATTATGTGTAAGTACACTGTCGCTGTCTTCAGACACACCAGAAGAGGGCATCAGATCTCATTACAGATGGTTGTGAGCCACCATGTGGTTGCTGGGATTTCAACTCAGGACCTCTGAAAGAACAGTCAGTGCTCATAATCACTAAGCCATTTCTTCAGCCCTTTGTTAAAATTTTGGTGATACACAACAGGGGCAAGCACAAGAAAACACTGCAGGCTTCTTTATTTCCCCAACAGACATTTATTTCTCACAGTTGTGTAAGATGAGAGTCATAATCCCAATGTTGGAAGATTTAGTTCTTTAAGAGGGCATTATTCCTGGTTACAGGCAGATGGCTTGTAGTCACAGCCTTGCATAACTTTGTCCTGTACATGTTGTGGAGGGAGGTAAGGGGGAGGGAAGAAGAGGGAGAGAGGTAGGGATGAGGAGAGAGAGTGAATAAGGGGCAGAGAAAATAAGCCAATGTTAGCAAATTAGAGTTCTACACTTTCGACTTCATTTAACCTTAATTGCTTCCTCCAAGTCTCAATGTTCAACTACAGACACTTCGAGCTTAGGACTTCCACATATGGCTGTGGTGATGCATCAGACACAATTCAGTCTATAATATTCCTTTACTCCATAAGTTGGTATCTTTGTGCATTGCTATTGTCAAGGAGAGGCCTGGGATACATAGGAACATTCTTGGGAGTGAAATGTCTGCATTCCTCAGTATCTGTCAGTACTTTGCCAGGTAATGCATAAAGGCAAACCTATCAGAATTGTACCTGATTTCTTCTCATATGAGACTCTAAAAGCTAAAAGGGTCTAAGCAGAGGTCTTGCAGATACCCTAAGAGACCACAGATACCACCCTGGACTACTGTACCCAGAAAAATTTTCAAACACGATAGATGGAGAAACCACAACATCCCATGACAAAACCCAATTTAAACAACATCTTTCCACTAACCCAACCCTACAGAGAATACTAGAAGGAATATTCCAACCCAATGAGGCTAACTACACTAAGAAAACACAAAAAATAATAATTTCATACCTAAATCCAATAGAAAAGAAACACAGGCACATACACACACACACACACACACACACACACACACACACACACACACACACACAACTACCACCAACATCAAAATAACAGAAAGTAACGATCATTGGTCATTAATATCTCTCAACATCAATAGACTCAATTCCCCAGTCAAAAGTCAAAGGCTAACAGAATGGATACTGTACTGGCTGGTTTTAAGTGTCAACTTGACACAAGTTGGTGTTATAACAGAGAAAGGAGCCTCCCCTGAGGAAATGCCTCCAGAGATTCAGCTGTAAGGCATTTTCCAAATTAGTGATCAAGGGTGAGAGGGCCCAGCCCATTGTGGGTGGTGCCATCCCTGGGCTAGTGGTCTTGGGTTCTATAAAAGAGCAAGCTGAACAAGCCAGGGGAAGCAAGCCAGTGAGTAACATCTCTCCATGGCCTCTGCATCAGCAACTGCCTCCTGACCTGTGTGAATTCCAGTCCTGACTTCCTTTGCTGATGAACAGCAATGCAGAAGTGTACACTAAATAAACCCTTTCCTCCTCTACTTGCTTTTTGGTCATGATGTTTGTGCAGGAATAGAAACTCTATGACAGATGCATAAACAGAATCTGCCATTCTACTGTATACAAGAAACACATCTCAGAAACAAAAATAGTCATTATCTCACTATAAGGCTGGAAAAGGGTTTTCCAAGCCAATGGACCCAAGAAACAAACTGAAGAAGCCATTAAATATCTAATTAAATAGATTTTCAACCAAAAGTAATCAAAAGAGACGGGAAAGGTACTTCATACTCACTAAAGGAAAATCCAAGAACATCTCAATTCTGAACATCTACACCCCATAATGTTTGTTCTTTGTAATGTTCTTTGTAAAAGAAACATCACTAAAGCTTAATTACACATTAAACTCTACACATTAATAGTGGGAGAACTCGACACCCCCACTCTCACCAATGGACAGGTCATGGAGACAAAAACTAAACAAAGAAATAACAAAATAACAGAGGTTATGATTCAAATCGACCTAACAGACAACTATAGAACATTTCACGGAAACACAAAAGAATATATCTTCTTGGCACCTCTCAGAACCTTCTCTAAAATTTCCCATATAATTAGTCACAAAGCAAGCCTCAACAGATTCAAGAAGATTAAAATAACTCCATGCATTTAATCAGATCACAATGTATAAAAGCTGGACATCAACAACAGAAACAGCTGAAAGCCTACACACTCGTGGAAATTGAACAACTCTCTACTCAGCAATCTCTGGGTCAGGGAAAAAATAAAGAAATTAAAGATTTTTTAAAAAATTCAATGAAAATGAAGGTACATACCCAAATTTATAGGACACAAACAGTGCTAAAAGGAAAGTTCAGAGCACTAAGTGCCCTCATAAAGAAATTAGTAGGAGAGTTCTCCTATGAGTTAAATGTACATATGAATGCTCTTGGTAAAAAAAGAAGCAAACACACCAAGGAGGAGTAGATTGCAGGAAATAATCAAACTCAGGCCAGAATCAATGAATTAGAAACAAAGAGAATGAAGATAATAATACATAATTTATAAAAAAAAACAATACAAAGAAACCAAGAGCTGGTTCTTTGAGAAAACAACAACATAGACAAACCCTTAGCAAACTAGCTAAAAGGCAGAGAGACAGCACCCAAATTAACAAAATCAGAAATGAAAAGGGAGATATAACAATGGACACTGAGGAAATTCAAAGAATCTTTAGATCTTATTTCAAAAGCCTGAACTCCACAAAACGGGAAAATCTAAAAGAAATGGGCAATTTTCTAGACCAATCAGCAAGGCTAAATCAAGACCAGATAAACTAGCTGAATAGCTCTATAACCCCTGAGGAAATAGAAGCAGTCATTAAAATTCTCCCAACCAAAAAAGTCCTGGGCCGTATGGTTTTAGTGTGGAATTCTACCAGACTTTCAAAGGAAAACTAATGCCAGTACTCCTCAAACCATTCCACAAAATAGAAACAGAAGTAACACTGCCAAACTCATTTTATAAGGCCACAGTCACCATTATACTTAAACCACAAAAAGACTCAAAAAGAAAAAGAACTTCAGACTGATTTCTCTATGAATGTTGATGCAAAAATAGCCAATAAAATACTCACAAACTGAGTCTAGGAACATATCAAAGACATCATTCACCATGATCAAGTAGGCATCATCTCAGGGATTCAGGGGTGGTTCAGTATATCAAAATCCACCGATATAATCCACCATATAAACAAACTGAAAAAAAAAAGAAACATAGGATCATCTCACTAGATGCTGAAAAAGCATTTGACAAAATCCAGCACCCTTCATGGTAAAAGTCTGAGAGGGAGCAGAGGTGCAAGGTGCATATCTAAACACAATAAAGACAATGTGCAGCAAGCCAATAGCCAACACATCCAATTAAATGGAGAGAAACTTAAAGCATTTCCACTAAAGTCGAGACAAGGCTGTCCACTATCCCTATATCTCTTCAACATAGTACTTGAAGTTCTAGTTGGAGCAATAAAACAGCTAAAGGAGATCAAGGGGATACAAATGGAAAGGAAGAAGTCAAAGTATTGCTATTCACAGCAGATATGATAGTATACATAAGGTACCCCAAAAATTCTACCAGAGAACTCCTACAACTGATACACATCTTTAGCAAGGTGGCTGGATACAAAATAAACTCAAAGAAATCACTAGCCCTCCTCTACATAAGCCATAAATAGGCGGAGAAAGAAGCTAGGGAAATGGGACCTTTCATAATAGCCATGGATAACATAAAATACTTTGGTGTAACTCTAACCAAGCAAGTGAAAGACCTTTATGACAAGAACTTCAGGTCTCTGAAGAAAGAAACCGAGGACTATATCAGAAGATAGAAAGATCTCCCTTGCTCATGATGGGTTGGATTAACATAGTGAAAATGGTCATCTTATCAAAAGCAATCTACAGATTCAATGAAATCCCAATCAAAATTCCACAATTTTTGGAACATAATTTTTCAGATCTTGAAAGTTCAATTCTCAGCTTCATTTGGAAAAAAAAAACCAGGGTAGCCAAAATGGTCCTGAGGAGTAAAAGAACTCCTAGAGGTACCACCCTTCCTGACCTAAAGCTGTAGTACGGAGCAATAGTAATAAAAAGGTACATGATATTGATATAGAAACAGAGAGGTGGATCAATGGAATCGAATAGAAGAACCAGAAATAAATCCATACACCTATGGACATGTGATTTTTTGACAAAGAAGCCAAAACCATACAATGGGAAAGGGAGACCATTTTCAACAAATAGTGCTGGTGTAACTGGACGTCTGCATGTAGACGAATGCAAAAAGATCCATATCTATCACCCTGTACAAAACTCAAGTCCAAATGGATCAAAGACCTTAAGATAAAACCAGATACACTAAATCAAATGGAGCAGAAAGTGGGGAATAGTCTTGAACTCATTGGTATAGGAGACACCTGAACAGAACACCAATGGTTCAGGCACTAAGGTCAAGAATTAATAAATGAGACCTCAGAAACTGCAAAGCTACTGTAAGTCAAAGGACACTGTCATCAGGACAAAATGACAGCCTACAGATTTGGAAAAGATCTTAACCAACTGTACATCTTAGAGGGCTATTATCATACACACACACACACACACACACACACACACACACACACACACTCAAGAAGTTAGACCCCAACACTCCAAATAACCCAGTTACAAACTGGATTGCAGAGCTAAACAGAATCCTCAACAGAGGAATCTTGAGTGGCCAAGAAGCACCTAGAGTAATGTTCAATGCCCTTAGTCATCAGGGAAATGCAAATCAAAATGACTGTGAGATTCCACCTCACACCCATCAGGATGGCTAAGATCAAAACCTCAGAGGATGGTACATGCTGTCAGGTTGTAGAACAAGGGGAACATCCTCCTCCACTGCTGGTGGGGGTGCAAACTTGTATAACCACTCGGAAATCCATTTGGTGGTTTTTCAGAAGAAGACCCAGGTAGCGGTAGCTCCTGGGCAAATACTGAAAAGATGCCCACGAGGATCCCACCATCCCACAAGGACACTTACTCAACTATTTCCATAGTAGCTCTACTCATAATAGCCAGAAACAGGAAACAACCTAGATGTCTCTCAACTGAAGAACAGATTTTAAAAAATGTAATATATCTACACAGTGGAACACTTCTCAGCCATTTTTTTTAAAGGACATCATGAATTTTGCAGGCAAATGGGTAGAACTAGAAAATATCATCTCGAGTGAGGTAATGAGACCCAAAAGGACTTGCATGGTATGAACTCATTCACAAGTGGATATTAGACATAAAGTACAGGATAGCCATGCTATATTCAACAGATTTAAGAAGCCAAACAACAGGGAGGGCCTAAGGGAGGATACTTGGATCTTTCTCAGAAGGGGAGACAAAAAATAGACATAGGAGTTCAGTGGAGGGAGGAACTTGGTGGAAGAGGGGACAGGGAGAAGCCCTAGACGGTCTATGGGGGTGACCCTCGCTGAGACTCCTAGCAGTGGGGGTATGGATCCTGAACTGGCCACTTTCTGTAGCCAGGCAGGACTCCCAGTGGAGGGATAAGGACAGCAACCCACCCCCAAACCCTTTGACCTAAAATGTGTTCTTCCTACAAGATGTGCGGGGACAAAGACAGAGCAGAGACCACCGAGGGAATGGCCAACCAATGACTGCCCCAAATTGAGTACCATTCTCGAACCAATCCTTGAAACTCTTAAAGATTGTGGTCAGGAACATAGCATAACTGTCCTCTGAGAGGCTCCGCCCAGCCACCAATACAAAGAGATGCAGAGATTCACACCCAAACATTAGATGGAGCTCAGGGAGTCTTCTGAAAGAGTTAGGAGAAGGACTGAGGGGCCGGAAGAGTACAGACACCCCAAGGAAGACCAACAGAGTCAACTAACCTGGACCCTTGGGGGCTCCCAGAGTCTAAATCACCAATGAAAGAGTGAGCAGGGGCTGTCCCTGAGGTTGTTGCCTGCCTGTCAGTGGATCTTGGGCCCCTAAATGGACCACCTTGTCTGGGATCAGTGGGAGAGCATGTGTGCTGAGTCCCATAATGATTTGATGTGTAAGGAGGTGTGTGTGTGTGTGTGTGTGTGTGTGTGTGTGTGTGTGTGTGCGCGCGTAGGGGGAGGTGTCACCCAGAAGGAGGATTCCCCTTTCTCAAAAGAGAAAAGGAAAGTGGGATGGAGGGAGGACTTGTGTGAGGAGGTACTGAGTAGAAGAAGGGTTGATATTGGGTGGTAAAGGGAATAAATGAATAAATTTTTAAAAGGGAAAGAAAAACTTTTATATGGCTAAACACATGGGAAACAGAATAATTTTAGGAGAAGAAAGGGTAAGACTGTTGTTGTTGTTGTCGTTGCATAGTTAATAACTCTATTTGTTCTTATTATGACCTGGCCAGACCCCAATAATTGAGACAGAGTCCTATTGATTTATTTAGTCAGTTTTAGCACAATTATTGGGTGATTACCCTTTAACTATTTTTCTACACTAGACTGGCTATTTCCCAGCCTTGCTCACCAAGTTACTTGCAAATAGTTGTCCTGTCTGTGTTTGGAGTTGCTCCATTGGGCCTTCCCTCTCCCTCTCCCTCTCCCTCTCCCTCTCCCTCTCCCTCTCCCTCTCCCTCTCCCTCTCCCTCTCCCTCTCCCTCTCCCTCTCCCTCTCCCTCTCCCTCTCCCTCTCCCTCTCCCTCTCCCTCTCTTCCTTTCCCTCTCCTTCCCTCTCTCCCTCTCCCTTTCCCTCTCCCTCTCCTAAACGAAGTCCCATCTACCTCTATTCTCTCCCAAAATTAATTGACTGTCAGCCACTTTTATTTAACCAGTCAGAGAATATTGGTGAGGAAAGTCTACACAACATCCTTTGGTATATGTGAGAATGTTCTCTGGAATGCAACCAGATCTTTGGGGCCAGTATTTAGCATTCAATATATAGCAGCCCTGGGCCAACCCCCAACAGACTATTATTAACTATTAAAGTTAAGAAAGATTTTTTTAAGAAAAAGAATGTACATCTTTAATGATTGTGAGCAGGGTAGTGGTGGCCATGCCTTTAATCCCAGCACTCAGGACAAAGAGGCAGACAGATCTTTGAGTTAGAGGCCAGCCTGGTCTACAGAGTAAGTTCCAGGACAGCCAGGGCTACACAGAGAAACCCTATCTCCAAAACAAACAAAACAAAACAATCTCCCCCCAAAAATCCCCAAGAATCGTGTGTTTTTGTCTTAAAAATATTGAGCAATGGTTCTAGCTGGACTATCTCCCAGGAAAGTTTTATCTTTTAGTTAAAAAGATATTTCACAAACTGATGGTTTTTGCAAAGAGCTGTTATGAAAATGGAAGGAGCATCCCTTTCATTTGTAACCAGTTGCCTGTGACCTCTGAAGGCCACTTTTCATAGAAAAACCCTGAGCGGTCTATATTTCAGGTGACAGAAACTCTGACGTAGCGACTTAACCATGCGAGCTCTGTCATGTGGATAAAAGCTCACTATTCCTGTGGTCTGAGTGCCTCATACCCAGAACCCTGGAGGAAGAGCAACAGGGCAGTGAACAGAAAAGTAGGGAAGAATACTGAGTCAGTAGAAGGCTGAGTGCTGAGCACAGTGGGGACAGCCATTAGATGACCTCACCACAACAGAGAAGCGTGTTCTGTCACTTCCCCAACCATGAGAAGGAAACTATGCAGTTTAATAAATTCAAAGGACCAGCAAGGAGACACTAGTCATGTGACTAGGTTAATTACTGCCTTTGTTTTGGTTTCATTGAAGTCTCTCTCTCTCTCTCTCTCTCTCTCTCTCTCTCTCTCTCCTCTGTGTGTGTGTGTGTCTGTGTGTCTGTGTGTGCGTGTCTGTGTCTCTCTTTCTGTCTTTGTGTCTCTGTGTCTGTCTCTGTCTCTCTATCTCTGTCTCTGTCTCTGTGTGTGTGTGTTTCTGTGTCTGTGTCTCTCTCTTTCTGTCTTTGTATCTCTGTGTCTCTCTATCTCTCTGTCTCTCTCTCTGTCTCTCTCTCTGTCTCTCTCTTTGTCTCTCTCTCTCCCTCCCTCCCTCCCTCCCTCCACTGGTCTCCTACCTCCTTCTTTCTTTCCTTCTCTTCAAAGTTACGTGTCCTGTGTATAGGGAAATACTCAATTGGACACTTGTCTCATGCCCCTGGTGTGTGCTCTTGGCCTCAGAAACTTTTTCTAGGACTTAATATTTCCCATGTTTGTATGTGATGAGTTGAATAGTATTGGTAACTCCACTCTCCTCAATGTTTAATGAAAGCAAGAGTGGTCTGTCCCTATTGCCATTAGTCTTGTGATTTTCTATTCCTACTTCTTGACTTCAGACACCTCTACCCTTGATGGCCTGGGGTAGGGGTAGGGATAAGAGCACAAGGGGAAGAAACAATGAAAATCCAAGCAGGGCCAGGTCCTGAACACCTGGATGCTATTATTCCAAACAATGAAGCTCTCCCAGTCCCCTGACCTCCACATTCTTGAAGCTGGTACTCGGTGTAGCCATAGCTTTCTTTGTGGGACACGTACAGCTCTTTGGCTGCCACAGGCATTTTTCCCCTTACTGAGATTTGCTTTGGACAGGCCACTTCTCATTATGACTAAATGAACTGTGGTCACCACGAATAGGCCCTGGCCTCTCCGGTTATCCTCTAGGCAACAAGCCTCCAGTGTGACAAGGCTCTTTTTCTCTTCCACAGGAGAAGTTGCTGTTAATCCACCCAAGACACACAGACACCGGTGTCTACTGTGAGTTTGTTTCTGATTGTCGCTGAGCTGAACTGATCACGTATGTACTGATGGCCTCTTACAAGCCGGCTGCCAACTGGGCTAAACTGTCTGCAGGGGAGTCTGAGGAAAATGCTAACAGGCTGAGTAGGAGCTTGCCAAAGCTCAGAGCTCGCCCTGACATTTAGGAGACGTTCTTCGTGCATAGCACAGTGTCCCTTCTCCCCCTGCCTTAGCATGGTGATGATTCCTTCCTTGCAGGGTGGAGTGCAGTGAACCAAAGGGCACACTCACAACCTGCATCTGGCCAAGGGACAGGAGGATTGGCTCACGCAGATTTTATGGAACAGTAGCTGCTGGCCTCCTGAGAACAAGGCCCTGTGGGAGTTCAGATGCCTGAGGTGACTTTCTGCTGCCATATCATTGTTATCAACCCCCTCATCTGTAGCATTCAGGGGGATTTTGGAGTTTGCCAGCAGGTCACATGTAGCTGGGCCTCTAGCATGGCTCAGTGCTCGCATAAGCTCTGGTGAGACCAATTTAAATGCACCATTAATCCCCTGATGGTCACGAGTAGCTGTGCCCTGTGGGTTCCAACGGCAGGGCCACCAGTATCTAGGTTTTCATGATTTAGCAATGAAGCCAGAAGACTCAGTTCTCCATCTTGGTCCCTTTTCCACAGCGTTGTTCTGGATTTGATTCATTAATCTTTTTTCCCCCCAACAGGAGCCCTTCATTGGCTCCACCTGAGAGTGCCGGGCACACGCAAGGCAATGGCATTGCTTCCTGTTGGGCTCAAAGAGAAGGTGTTGGCAGTTGGGTGCATCCGTGCTCCTCAAAGCCAGCATGGAACCTGGAAAACTGCCGATGGGTACTGGGGCGCCAAGTGGGATTTGTCTTTCAAAATGAAACCCCTGGATTTAGCAGCTGTATTATTTCAAATCTTACCTGTGTCTGTTTGGTGTTGTGGTGGGGGCGGTGATCAGAGACAACTCATGGCACCTGTTTTTCTCCTTCAACCATATGGGTTCCAGAGATCAGATTGGCTCCCTCAGATTCCACAACAAGTGCCCTTATCCACTGAGTCTGTACCCACTTTTAAGATGAAATAAGGTATAACTGTGCTAATGAGGGCTCTCTGGACAATCTCTGGATAGATTTCTACAGGATGGAAGAGTTGGGAAACCAGTAGCTGCTTAATCCACAACATGGTGCCTCAGTGGTCACAGTCTGGTGCTGAAGGCCTGAAGGATTCCTAGAGATCCACTGCTCATCAGTCCACGTGGTTCTGATGCCAGGGGACAATGGCAGCAGGCAGCTGGGTCTGGTCACTGGGTAAGTGAAAGTGGGCAGACGAAACTCAACACCTTTTCATCCGGATCCCTTCATACCTGGGTCACCACCGTAAGGGACCATCCACTTTATACTTCAGTCAGCTTTCCTAGGAAACGCCTCCCCCACCCTCTGCAGAGCTTCAGGGAAGCCAGCTGCTAGTCAGTTCCAGATCCAATCAAGCTGGTGAACAACATCACAGGTCACACTGACCGTTGTGTTTATTGTGCTACCATAGTTTGGGGAGTTGTTCTTGTCATTTTAGAAAGGAAGTTTGTGACTCTAATGCAGCTGAATGTATTTCTTCCAAAATCCACAATAGAACTTAATCCTCAGAGCCTGGAATGAGAGGTCTGTCAGATGGAATAGGTCTTGAGGGCTCCACCTCACCAAGGGAGTTAAATTAGCCTTCTCTCACCTGCTCCCTTCTGCTGTCGGACACATTTGAGGTTTCATCTCGAAAACAGAGTTGTTCCTGCTAAGTCCACAAGTGCCACTGGAGATCCGAACCTGCCAGTGATTCAGTTCCCCAGCTTCTAGAGATGTAAAAAATAGATGTCTGTTTCATAAATTGACTACTAGCCTCAGATATTTTACAATAGCAGCTCACAGAAACTAGTACGTTTCTATTGAGATAAAGTTCACAATTGGGCATACTACTCTGGATACATAGGTCTACTGTAGTGCCAGGGAAGGGTTGGATACTCCACCCCTACCTCCACCCCATCCTCACCCCCACCCCCAAACATACAGGAGCCATACTGATGCAACTCACAACAGGGTCTTTATTCTATTCAAGCTAGCTCAGCCCCTCCAATGCATCGCCATCACACAGGACAGTTTTGGTGGTGGTGGGGGGAGCCCTGAATATCTACTGGGAAAGCTTTATAGTAAGCAGCAGAAGGGGACTAGTGTGCAAGCATCTAATAGGAACTACTGTGGCCTTTAACATAATTGGCTAGGCTCGGGTTGTAACCTGGGGGCGTAGGTCTGTTGGGATAATAACCTGGAAACGCTGGTCTTGTTGAGGGTGTAACCTAGAGACACTGGTATTGTTGGGGATTAGCCTAGAGACTGGAGCCAGGCTCCGGTTTTGCTGGGGGACAGCTTGGAAGGTTCTGGTAGATGGAGATAACAGAGAAATAGTGCTCAACATAAACATTTGAGAGGCACCATTAGCATTGTAGATTATCAAACCAACCCTCCCTCCTGTCCACAATTACCCAGAACTCAGGCCTTTTCTCTTAGAAAAAGATAATCTGATCTCACCTATTATTTTGCCAATGGGGAAATGGCCACACACAGGTGAAATGACTTGCATAAGAGACATCTGGCCGGGGGCAGGGTACCTAGGCCCACAACATAGACTTCTGATGTTTAGGGTGAAATCGACAGGTAAAAGTTGCTAGGCGAGAACTGAATGCACAAGGTTAGTACTTTCTAATCTCTCCCTGTAATGACCTTGGCTACATTCCTGGAACTCCTAAATGTGATGGTCTTTGCAGTTAAAATTAAGCAAAGGCTCTTGAGATGGAATCCTAGGTAGGTGAGCTCTAAATACAATCAGTATCTTTAGGAGAGGAACACAACAGGGAAAGAAAAGGACAGAGAACACAACCACAAGCAGGTGAATTAGACAATGTAATTGAAAGAAAAGCCACCAAACACCGGAAGCTGGAAGAGTCAGAAAAATGTTTCTCCTTCTCCAGTCTCCTCCAGACTCCTGGATGCCAAAACTCCGTAAGAATACATTTCTGTTGCTTTAAGCCTCCGGTTGACTGTGGCATGCCACAGCAGTGCCAGGCACCTCATTTTACACACTGAAGGAGGGCCTGCTCCGCCATTCCGCTGTCACTTCTTGTCGGTCTTGAATGACGATGTTCACAGATCACTTATTATCTTAAGTAAATGGTGGTTAGTGCTACCAGGACCCCCGGCTCCGCACCACAGTCTCCCTGGGATCCAAGGTAATGTACTGGAGAGACAGCCCAGTTTGGCTCATTGAATCTTAGGAAATTTTATTGATCTCCTGATGCCTGCTGGCATCTTGGGAACAGGCAATAAAATATTGCAAGCTTCTTCCAGTCTCCAGTAAGAGAATTCCATTACACTTGATACCGTTTTTATGTCTGTTACGTTGTGTAACTTCCTCAGCTCTTCCTAGCCAACAGTTACCATGACCTACATCACACAAGATGCTACCGATGACATCTCAGGAAGTCCAGAGGACACAAAGCTGATGTGTGAGCTCACAAGTTAGGTAGCATGAGTTGAGGGCCCTTCTAGTCACTGCTTGACCCCTAGCAAACCCTGCTAAGTCCCCATAGAGCTCTGGGTTCCTTCAATATCATGGCACAGTATATGTCACTTCTCAGATTCATTGTCAACAAATAGGAACAGAAATATATTGTACATGGTCAAAAGGCAAAGAGGGGAAAGGCTTTCATTCTAAACTTTCTAAGACAAATGTCTGTATTCTCCTCCCTCGATATCAAAGGGGTGACCTTGGCTGACAAAGTCAGTAGTTAGGGAAGCACTTTTGGTCAAATGTTCCTGGCACCTTAACTTCACTCTAAAGGAAAAACTACCCAACACACAGAGTCATTTTCAGGCTTTCCCTAAAGACTTTCCCTCTCTGATGGACCAGCAAACTGAAGATATTCATTAAATTAAAGTCACTTTTCGCCCTTGAAATACAAAGGTGTTTTCTGGAGCAGTAGTATTGCTGGGATGTTTAGACTGTTGTATTGTTTTGTTTTAAAAGAGATCAATCTGTTTCTTGGTATATGATCAAGAAAGCAACATTGATCCTTCCAGCTTCCATTAGGAATACTTCTTCCAAGAATGCAGCAGTAGCTTCTCATTATTTGGGAATATAGATCTATAAATATCACTGAGATAAGTCTAGGTTTATATAAACGCTTTTACTTTAACTGTGTATCAAAATTCTTTAAGGTTTGTTGATTAGCTCACAGGTGTATAGTTTTGCACTCAATACTCAGTACACATCCACTGTGAATGCCATTTCCTTCTCTCTCTCTCTCTCTCTCTCTCTCTCTCTCTCTCTCTCTCTGTGTGTGTGTGTGTGTGTGTGTGTATGTGTGTGTGTATACTACAGAAAATTTTCAATAGAACACTATCAAACATAATCCAACATCACTCAGAAAGACTCTAAATCACGACCAATTGGGGCTTATCCAAAGACTGCACTGTGTGTGCAAAATAAATATACATAATACACCCCATCAATAGATTAAACAGAAAAGTGACTACCCCAGTTGATGCAGAATACACATTCAGTCCTTTACAAATAAGAGCTCACAATTTGAGTATAGAAGAGATTCTCCCTAACACAGTAAAGACTATATGCAGCAAGCCTACAGACACCATGCTAAACCAAATCCAATGGATGTACTGTTAAATTATAGAATACAACAGGGAAATAAGCATTGACCATACCTGGTCAACAGTACTGGAAGAATTACTCAGCAAGAGTAATTCTATAAGGAAGAAGAAGAAGAAGGGGAAGAAGAAGAAGAAGAAGAAGGGGAAGAAGAAGAAGAAGAAGAAGAAGAAGAAGAAGAAGAAGAAGAAGAAGAAGAAGAAGAAGAAGAAGAAGAAGAAGAAGAGGAGGAGGAGGAGGAGGAGGAGGAGGAGGAGGAGGAGGAGGAGGAGGAGGAGGAGGAGGAGGGGGAGGGGGAGGGGGAGGGGGAGGGGGAGGGGGAGGGGGAGGGGGAGGGGGAGGGGGGGAGGGGGAGGGGGAGGGGGAGGGGGAGGGGGGGAGGGGGAGGGGGAGGGGAGGGGGAGGGGAGGGGGAGGGGGAGGGGGAGGGGGAGGGAGAGGAGGAGGGGGGGAGGAGGAGGAAGGGGGAGGGGAACAGGAGGAAGGAGAGAGAGAGTAAAAGAGGATGTTAAATTGTCTTTATTTGCAGAAGATACAATTTCATATGTCAAAAGGTGTAAAGACTCCTTCAGAAGTTGATAGAACCAATGGAGAAACCCAGTGCTTTATGATACAAATCATTACACACAAAAAATTAGAATCATTATATAATGATAATAAACTAAAATGAAATCAAAATAGCTATGAAAGAAACCTATTTACAAACAATTTAATCATGTGGATGAAAATTTCTGCAATGACTAGCATAAAATACCAATGGGAGAATTTATACAAGACAAAAAATAATTGTTGGCTCAGCGACTAGAAAAGTTAATATTGTTAAACTGTCCAAATGTTCTATAGTTATCCCCAGGTTTAAGGAAAGTTCTACTGAAATATCAATGTCAATTTCTTTTTTTTGCAGAACTAGAAAAAAACCAGGGATTCATGTGGAACCAGCATATGGGCCAGTGACCCCACCACTGGGCACAGATGCAAAGAAAATGAAAGCACATTGTCAAGTAGCTGGGCTGTTGTGCTTGCCGTGACACATTCACCACAGCCAAGAATTCAATGCAACTGACATGTCTATCAGTGGGAAGATGAATATGAAAACCCAGTGTTTCTATGGAGGACATTGTGTTAGGTGAGATAAATCGGGCACGGGAAGACAGCACCCATGCTCTTAGTCTTTGGGGGAAGCCCAAACCATTGACCACTTTGAGGGACACGGCAGGCATCTGTGAGAAGAACAGTAAGGGGGGAGTACTGGGGCTCCAAAGCAAATGAGAGGTGCACAGTTGTTCCAATGGGACATAGTGCAGGAGCAAAATGAAAGCACGTGACAACTTACTTCAGTCTTAAAGTAACAAGGGAAAAGAGTCTAAGGTTCCCAATGTCTCTTGATGTGATAAAACAAGGGGAGATGGGAATGATAATTACCCTGATTTGATTATATACTTTATATACGTATTTAATTATGACACTGGATAAAACAAGTAAAAATATTTTGCCAGCGAGAAGTCAATATTTTTATAAAACAAGACTAATAAATAACCTTAGAGTATGCAAATCTCATAGATTAAAATCTTATACTTGAAGCAGCTATATTTCAAGACAGTTCTGAGGGGGAAAGCTATACAAACAATGCAGAATCGAAGGCGTTAGTAGGCGAGGGTTAGAGAGGGTGAAGTTGTGCAAAGCAGCTTGGCTGCAGTTTTCGAAGAGACGAACCAAATCAGAAGAACAGACTGGACACCAGTCGGTCCCGCTCAACTGAATCAATCTTATTTTCGTTCCTAAAGTGGTGCGCACACGCACGTCAGCACTTGAACTGGGTCCATATTTCACTTAGGCCAATCGATATTTATTCATCTCATTGGAGTGGAGCTTAAAGCATAACGCACACAGAGTTAAGCATTAACTCAACTCAGCTCCTATGCTGGACGATGGTGTGTGCACGTGTGTGTGAGAACTGAGGCTCAACAGAGGTAGGCGCTGTTCCAGTGTTGCTCATCCTGTAGTTCGTGAAACTCGGGGACTGTGGAGACCCGGCTCCATACCTCGCCCATGGCTTGGTAGATGCGTTGTATACCAAGGTGCAGTACGGTGCCTTACACCATGTCCTCAACTGTGCTTTGGCTAAGCTCGTTCCAGAACGTGTCCTAGAAGCCAGAGATCTCATGGTCCTCAGCCTGTATCACACCGTTATCTCTGAAGCAACTTATGGGCTGTTGCTTGTGTTGTTGGGTTGATGGCTAGGATACCCCATGTGCTTCTGCATTTGCTGGTGTCTCCAGACAGGTGAGAACAAGGAAAGTAAAAACGTTTAAATCATCTAATCTATCTGATCTGAAGTTGAACTTCTCAGGGTAGAGCTGTCTACTGGACTTAATCTGCCAGCAGACGGTCTATTGGTTTAAAATGTCCTTATCATCAAGAGCCACCCTTTCCATATGAACTTCTATGGTGCTTCTAGCCAAAAACTTGTGGGAAGAACTGGGACTAATGACAAGGGTTACTTTTCTTCTCTAGCAGTTTTTGTTGGAATTATAAAACAAGGTGACTCAGGACAGTGTGGATGATTATGACATCTCAGTGTAGCAACTAGCTCATGAACCTGAGCTCACACAGGAAGTTCATATATGAAAAAGTTGCCACTTGGTTTTGCTTTCAGTGGCTGCACCACATGGTTGATGCCCTAGTGCATGCCAGTCATCAGCCTGTCTAGACTTCTGTCACACTTTTAAAATCATCTTAGTTGGTATTCAAAAAAAATAGGTCTTATCACTATGACATTTTTATCTATAAATGGCATGTTTCTTTTGCAAAGGGTTACTTTCTGTTTGGTCATGTGAACGCGTGTCTGAATTTTGAGGAGTAAATATGAGCTCTGGTGTTCTCAGAGGCCAGAGGTGTGGGTATCTTGGATCTGGAGCTACAGAAGATTGGGCGCCAACCGGCATGGGTGCTGGGAATTCTGGTCTTCTGGAAGAGCAGTATTTGCTCTGTCATTTCTCCAACCCCAGGTTATCAGGCTTACATGTTATCAGCCTAAACCTAGAGAACAATGTACTGTACATTTCCAAGAACATACAAGGAATATTCTCACTGCAAAGAATAACTATTTAAGGAGTTGTAGGTGTTTATATACACATAGTCAGGTGTTTCTGCTCTACATCATGTCATGCCTCTAAATTCCATATCTTCAAAAGTTTTATTTAATAAAGAAACCATATTTCTAAGAAGATTATATATTGTGCAGATGAGTAATGAAGGTGACTACATTCTTCAAGGTCCAGAACAAAGGAGAGACTCCTATGTTTTTCTGGTGACATTGACTTTCACTGCAGGAAGTGAAGAAGTGGCTGTCTTATCCATTGCCTGTCTTCCCTGAAGTAAGAGATATGACTGTGTGTTCTGAGAAATTGAACAGTCTTTAGGTGAGACCTGCAGTCTTCCTATATCATGGAAACCCTAACTAGTAAAGGTTTTATTTTTTTCAACTAGGCACACATGCAGGGTACGCAAGAGAGTTCAAAGCGACCTTGGCGACACTGCAAGTTCTAAGCTATCATGGGCTGTATAAGAAGGAGAAAGAGAGAGAGGGAAGGAAGGAGGGAGGAAGGGAGAAAGGGAGAGAGAGAGAGAGAGAGAGAGAAGGAAGGAGGGAGGAAGGGAGAAAGGGAGAGAGAGAGGGAAGGAAGGAGGGAGGAAGGGAAAAAGGGAGAGAGAGAGAGAGAGAGAGAGAGAGAGAGAGAGAGAGAGAGAGAGAACTCTCTTACACCTCTGTGAAAGCAGTCCCTGGTCCTAGGGAAACAATAAACTTGACTCTTTTTATTGAGTTTATCCAGTTTTTCCAACTGTGAACGGAAAGCACAGCTGTAGGTGGGTGTTTATATTAAAACATTCTCCTGCTGATTCCTCAGATATAGAAATGTTGGGAAATATCAAACCACGGCTGCAAACAACCACTCTTGGACCCAAACTGTCTTGACATTTGCTTTTGTAAATAAAGTTTTATTTTGACAACCACATCTCAAGTTGAGTAGGTGCAAATGCCTAGGAAATCCACGATATTTACTCTCTAGTCCTCTTCAGAGACATTTGCTGAAGTGGTAACAGACATGGGGAAACAGGTCTGAGGGAAACAGACGTCAGCCTGGAACTGTAGCACAGCATTTGGTCCAAAGCAAATCGCCATTTATCTAACTTTCCCGGGAGTCAAGCAATTTCAGGGAACGATTACTCCTTCAATTAACTAAGATGTATTGAATCCAAGAATGCCTTTAGAAATATCTGTGAATATTTAAGATATGAAGCACCTTTTCCTTTGGGGAAATTGCCAAATACAGCACATCTAAGGCAATTAAAGCAAGATTATGTGCTAAAGAGTATGCTGCCAACTGGAAGAATCAGAAATTGAAGGCAGATAGGCTAAGACAGGATCAGTGTAAGCAACAGAAAATAAGGAATGGAGGAAGTTCGAGGTTTTGGTGGGCTTTAGAGTATAAAGTAGTAAACGCATACTCCTTTGGTTGGATGACTGCGTGGTTTATTGGTTGATCCATGTTAAGAGTTTACAACCCGAAAAGCAATGGGAGAGGAATCTGGTTTCTGGACTTGACAGAGTTGCAACATAGCAAGTGGTCCCCAATTAACAGCTTAGAGAAAATGTCTATTTTGTCCCATATTCTCAGGAAGGTTTTGAAAGAAGGAAAGGCTCGGTGGGGCTCAGTCTTGGGTATTTCACGAGGTTAAAGTTAACCCAACAACTGAGGCCGTAGATGAAAGACAGGCTAAGGTCCCAGTGTCTACTTCCAAGGGTCTCAGTCACATGGATCAAGATGGCTCCAGTCTTGCTGGCTGTAGGCAGGAGAACCTTGTTCTTTAACTCAAGGACACCTGCATAAGGCTGCCTGGCTGTCACCATGATGCAGCAAATGGTTTTCTCTCAGGGAGAGAGAACGTCACACTGATTGCCATTTCTGATCTCAGACGGAGGTCCGCCATCTCTTCCACAATATCCAACTTGTCAACTGCAAGCTGGGGACAGGAGGCTCGAAAGGGGGATGGGCATTTAAGAGCCTTTGCTGCTCTTCCACAAGACCCCGGTTCAGTTCCCAGCACCCACATCAGGTAGCTCATAACTTCCTGTAACTCTAGTTCCAGATGATCTGACACTGTCTTTTAGCCCCTGCAAGTTTCTACACATCGGGGTACACATCGATGCACACACACACACACACACACACACACACACAGAGACAGAGAGAGAGAGAGAGAGAGAGAGAGAGAGAGAGAGAGAGAGAGAGATCAAATAAATAAATATAAAATATTCTCTTTTAAAAGTGAGTTGGGGCTGGTGATGGAACTTCCTCGGTAGAGTGCCTGCCTAGCATGGTGACCTGGGTTTGAACTCCAGCACTGTGTAACAATGTGTGTTTATGCAGACCCATAATCCAAAGCCAAGAACATGGAAACATGAGGAGCGGGACGTCAAAGGCAAGCACCCTTACCATGGGGTCATCTCAGCCCTGATACTGTGTATTGCAATGAGGGAAACAGCAAAGATTTGGGTGGGGTGAGTTCTGACACAGAGACTCATATGATGTCACTGTCTCCTACTACCCAAGCCTGGGCACCAGAGCTGAAATCCTCAAAACCCACGTAAATACCTGGGCATCTCACATGCGTCTTTAACCTCACAGCTTTGGCAGACAAAAGGACTGCTTGGGATTTCTGGATACTAGGCTAACTCCACGTTCACAGTGAGACCTATCTCAAGGTAGCAAGGTCAAGAGCGACAGAAGAATATGGCAGATGTACTCCTCCCATGTGGGCATGCACAGGTGTACATGTACACACAGAAACGCATCATCCTTATGAATAAAGAGTTGGTTTGATTTAATTACGATGTTTCATTGTTATTAATGACATGAGTGTTTTCTTTCCTTTAAAATTCTGTGTCTGTGGACAAATTCTATTACTAGTACTTACTGGACCCCCTTCCAATGCTCTAGATCAACTAAATATAATAGAGCTGTCTTCTCATTTTCCTGTTGCTTTGGATGGGGGAGCATGCGTTAACAAACAAAACAAAGCAAAATAAACAACAGCTCATTAAGTCTTCTGTGGGCAGGTCGTGGGCAGGTCATGGGTGGGTTGTGGGCAGGTCATGGGTGGGTCTACCGTGGGCGGGTCATGGGTGGGTCGAGTGCCTGTGGTGGGCACATCTGTTTGTCTTGCTTATGGCACAGGTAAAACACTGAGTATATTCAGTCTTTGAATTAAGCTGCAACCAAGCTTGTGTATTCATTAGAGGAGAAAAATTTCCTTCGAAGAAGTTCAAATTGTTTATTGATTTTCATTTCTGTGTTCAAAGGGAGCCTGAGTGAGTCTGCCTCTGCACCATCCCCATGGGGCTGGGCAGCCAACGATGTACGGTCCATCACACTGAACCCCACCGAGTGGTGACCAATCAGAATAGGAGGATTCTTCTAAAACTGTATTAACCAACACGGAGGGATGAGATTTCCAGCTCAATAAGGTTAATTCTTAATGAGGAACAGCAACGTCGCCACAGCTGGCAGTAAGTGGCGATTTAAGGGGAATGAATGAAATAAAAAATTAGGGAGTAGGAAGCTCATTTGGGTACATACACTTTTACCAATGATAGGTAAGAGGCAGACATTTACAAAACTCACTTTTCCTTATCTTAGGAGATAACTTCACTATGTAGTCATGGACTATGTTCCCCATGATTCACGAAGACAGAACTACAGGTATTCCATTGGCTGATGATCATAGGTATGTGTGTGAACTCACTCCGAGGCATCTCTGAAAGGGGGGGGGGGATACCATTTTACATAAAAACCATATGAATATTTTATGTATAGTACAAAACTTAAAGGTTGGATTTTATGAACGGATGTGAGGTGCCCAGGGTAGCCCATTGATGTATCTCCACGATCGCCATCTCACCACACTGTGGTAAATGCAGGGCTAGCTCCACCAGGGCAACCTGTCCAACAGTCCGCCACGGGCATCCATTTTAATTTTTAATAATAATCTGCATGTAAAAACAGATCTAGACATTTGAAATTCTAAGTACAAAGATACACTAACATCCACAGCTTAGTTTTTGAATTGGAAGACTTGGCAAGATGATGGGACAAGATCTGCCTATACATCAGTCAGAATTAGAAAAGCAGACAGTCCCAGCCTCTACTGTTCTTGTGTGGAACAGGGAAGGGAGATCCCTGCCTTTTCTACTTCTTTAAGGCAGCGCCCCCACAGACTGCAGCACTGAGTCTGACAGCTCACATGTCTGTAAGCTATGGAGAAGACGCTCTTTTCTGCTTCAAGTGGTGTTTGAGGCTGAAATATGATACCAGCAACAGTAGTTTTGCAATCCTCTATCCTCCAAAACTATAGTACTTAATAAAAGTAGGGTTTCATGGTGATGTGAAATGGCCTTTCAGACTGAAGTGGAACCCTACTGTCCACTAGGAAAGCAGCCTTTCCGTAAGAACAAAGCACCACGTGGAAAACCCCGAGGAAACAGTTAACATGCTTCTAATTGGGCCTAAAAGTAAGAGGAATTTCTACCTCTGAGGGAGTCAAATCTTTTGGTTCTCAGGAACTTTGTCCACCACAGGAATAGACACAACTGGGGAGAGGTAAGGTAAGAGAATTAGTATATAATATAAACAACCTTCCAATTAAAGTGTTTGGTTGGGTCTGGAGAGATGGCTCATTGACCAAAATACTAGCTCTTGCAGAGGACCAGGGTTCATTTCCCAGCCCCTGAGGAGTACATGGGGACTCACCTGTAACTCTGGCCCCAGGGTGTCTGATGCTCTCTCTTAGAGTTCAAGGGCACTGCACACACACATACATGCAGGCAACTGCTCTTTCAAACAAAATAAAAACAACTCTTTAAAGTGTATGATCAATCACCTAGAGTGTCTGTCCAGCAGATTGACAGACCCAAAACTTCACTACTGCAATCTCACTTCTGGGCATTAAACTTTACCAACTTTAAGGTAAAAATTAAAATCAGAATGCACCCAAAAAGTAAATGCAGAGTGGGTGTCAGAGAGATGGCCTTCCAGCTACTTCAAAGTCTGAGTTTAATCCCCAGATCCCACAAGGTGGAAGGAGAGAACCAACTCCTGACAGTTGTATTCTGACCTCCACATGTGCTCCCAGACACATACACAAACAAGTCAACAGATACACAAGAAAAGAACTTCAAGTTATACAAAGAAGACAGTAGGATACACCAGCTCATGATCAGGACTGTGAACAAGTGCAGTGTCAGAAGAAGCCTGTGGAGAATTCTCTGCCAAAGATTTTTTTTCATTTAGTAATGAGACTATTTTTCACCATTAGGTTGATACTCAAAGGAAAACCCATTGAGAAACACCATTCAAGCCAGAGATCTTTTTAAAAATGATACAGTAAAGTTTCATCCAAGAAACTTAAGGTGAAATCTTTTGAACTTGGTCCTAGATCAAGCAATGAATTACTACTATGTTAGCTTGGATGGCTTGTTTCTCCTTCTGGTACCCATGCTGACCCATGAAACATCCAGAGAGGAGTTGAAGGACATGGGACTTAGCCCATGAGTCCTGCAGCTGAAGGGGTACTGGGGATGTATCTTTAGCTGGTGAGTAGAGTCTCTAAGGGTCTGAGAAGTTCAGGCTCTGCTCTGTGCTCCAGAACCTTGCATAGAGAGTAACTGAAGTCCGCATCATGTAAGCTAAGCTAAGCTCAGTTACTCCTACATGAAGTGATCTCCACTCCGTGGCCTTGCATTTGTTACTCAGCTTGTGGTCCACCTCGAGGTCTTCTACTATTCATAGAACTTTTAATATGTCTTGTGGATGTGCCAGAGAAAGCCAGAGTTGTTGGGCTCTCTTGGCATCCACCATTCTCACTTCAGGGCCCTGCAAGCTGTTTTTAGTCATGGCTGTTCTGAACTTCCTCCCAATCCTGAGCTACTTCACACCAGACTTAGAAATCAGACTTAAAACTCAAACCCTCAAGCTTTCCCAACCTCTCCTCAAACGGTCTCGCCAATCCTGCCTTTATGTTCCATGGAGACTTTTTGTTTTCATGTGTTTTGCAGGCTGTCAGAGCACTCTTGCTTCAAGTCCTTTGTTTCTTGGCCTGGGCTCTGCCATTGATCACCTGATCTGTTGCCTACCAGTGCCCAGTATCTACTCCAGGGTCTGTGGGGGTCTTCTCCTTCCTCCCCAACCCTGACTGCCAGGTCCTGCTTGTCTCACCCTCTTTGTAGGACCAATGCCAACTTCTTTCTCTGCATATAGCATATATCACACAGAAACTTCTTTGTCCCTGAGAAGAGTTAGTTCAGGCACTTCGTCACTAGGATGCAGTGCCTAACTTCCCCTCCCAGGTCTCTCTAAGAGGAGCTAAGCGTTCCTCTCTGCAATCATCTCTCTCTCTCTCTCTCTCTCTCTCTCTCTCTCTCTCTCTCTCTCACACACACACACACACACACACACACACATGCTGTAATAATTGGTCATACTTCATCATTTTTACCAATAGTCTGCCAACAGGGAGGATGTTTGATCATGAGACCCACGACAGAAACACCCAGGAGAAGAGGCACGGAGCTTTTTTCAACACCCCCTCCCTAAAGCAAAGCCTCAGTCTTCAATGGGGTCCAAGACTGGACAGTCATCCAAGGCAATTCCAGACCCCAAAAACTGGAACCTTACTGAACACTCCAGGAGAGATTTCTACTCAAGAGGCCATTGGATAAAAGTAGAAAGATTGCATACCCACTTGATCTCTATCTGCATTTCATCTGTGCAAATTGCAAGTGTTTATAATTTTCAGAAATCTATTTTTACTTTGTTCCTTTCCAAATATCAGGTCCCAAACCATTCTTATCACAGCTTTCAGAAAAACTATAAATTAATGCAGGCAAACTACCCTAACGAAACCTGTGAGAGACCAGCCAATTGATCCCTGTGTGAGGCTTTCATTGCATTGAAGGGACAGAGAGCTAAGAGGCTGTAGTCCAAAAGGAAGACTTCAGTACAATACAATTTTGCAGAAAATGGCTCATTTTCAAATTGGGAGTCATGACCTATCAAAGTACAGGAACTTTCTTTATTGCTTAAAAACAGAAAAGACTTATTTATGACTTAAAAATTTTGAAGTTAATTTTTAAAAAGTATTGAGTTCAGAAATAATGGGTTTAGAAACGATTAATGCCATTGATTTGGGATTAGATAAAAGCTCTGTTCTTACTGTCATTAGTTTTGAATCTACAACGTCAACTCAGCCTTTGCCTGTTAATTACCTTAATCGTCTTTACTGAATAAAAATAGACTTTTGCATTAATACTACCATTTGTTTCAGTCATACTCATTTCCCATGCTTGAAATGCATCTCATTGGTTTGTAAACTATTTGCCCTGTTTTCAAACAAACCAAGTTTCTTCACAGGGACCTTTCCAATATAATCAAGACCTCGAGGACTCTGAAAACAAATGGAAGGCTTAGAAAGATGTGCTTTACACTTACAAACACACCCCTGCTAGACTAGCCAGCAGAGGTGAACACAGAGTACAATGTTTTAAGAGACGGGAAATACACAACCAAATGTGTATCCAGAAGGAGAAGCCATGTCAACAGAGGTAGAAGCAAGCAGAAGAGAACAGGCTAAAAAGCATGTGCATTCAGAGAAAAGTTGTGCGTTCATAGAAAACACATGTGTCCAGGAAAGGTTGCAGTTCTTTTCTCCTCTGGGCAACTAGATATTAAAAACAATCCAGTGATTGAAAACATGTTTTAACATTTATCTATGTCCTTGGGGAATAAAACATCTCTAAATATATCTACAAAATGAATGTGGCTTATGTGACTTCATGGTACTATTTTATTGGTGAAAGTCAATGACAAAGGTCTAAATCCAGTGATAGCATTTGTTGGTAACCCAACCACGTAGAACTAGGTTTCCTGAAAAGCCCTAAATTAAGGAATATTTACACAGGAGTAACAATGGCCAATGAAGATCCAGCCATATCGTGAAAAGAAGCTTCTGAAAGACAAGAGCTGTCAGTCTCTACCACACTGAATGAGGGAGGGTCCCACATGATCTGAAAAGGCAATGCTTGTTCCTCAAGGGGAGACTACATTCTCCTTACAGCTTGCTGTAAACCGTTACAGAGAAATCAGAGGCAGAGATGTGCTCTTATAACCCATATGTGAATGGGCTGCCCACTGAAGTAGTGAGTTAGAAGAAAAGCATTAGATCCTTGGTAATCAAGTCTTTGAAGTTACAAGCAGATCTGGGGAGATAGTTCTGTTGGTCAAGTCAGTCCCCAGAACCTCTGTGGAAACCAGATATAGCCGTGTATGCCTGTATTTGTGGCGCATGTGGGCGGGACAAAAATATCTCTGAGATCCTCTGGTCAGGAGGCTAATGTAGCCAAATCAAAAGGTTCCAGGTCAAATGGTAGACTCTGATTCAGAAAATAAGGTAGAGAGTAATTAAATAACACATTAGTATTTATCATTGGTCTTTGCCCAGAGCCACAAACATCAGAACACATAAAAATACACACGCAAAATAAATAAATAAATAAATAAATAAATAAATAAATAGCAATTCCACCTATTTTCTGAACTTGTCTGTACATTACAACAGATTTAACGGCAGCGGCCATGAGGAGTTCTGTATCTGTGGTGCTTGCTAGTTCCTAGACAGCCCAAGAGCTGATGCATTAAAACTGTCTTGATTCTTAGATAGCGAGAACACGGCCTCCCTCCAACATTCAGCAACTGCCCCCATCCTTCCTTGGTATGCACTCTGGTCACAGACCACTTGCTGCAAAGTAATTTGATCTTAAGACCCATTCGTGTGCAGTCTTAATGCTTATGAGAAAAGGCTCCTTTCTAGGGTCCTGTTAGACTTGTTCTAACCAAACGAACTCTTCTTGGGAGCTTTGCATTCAACTGTTGCCTTTAAGCAGTGACGTGGTCAGGGTGAGCGACAGTGATAGCTTCCACCCCTTCCCTTCACCCTGTGAACTAGGATGTTAAACTCTGACCTACATAGGTTTTTGGGTTTTCTTTCTTTGTTTGTTTGCTTTAGTTTGTGTTCATTTCCTTAAGATGCCTGTGGTAAACCTCAGCGTATTTGTCTGGAGATCCTGACTCCTGACAAGCTTAATCTCTCTGAAAGTAGATCGGACTATATCCCGAAAGATCCTTCCCAGTCTAGAAGAACTTTCTGGATAATTGATATCAGAGCCAGTCTCTTCAGGAACAATGATAACACCAGCCGTTTGCATGCATTTCCTCTGTGACTCTCAGCCCCTAGCAGGGTAACTGGCCTTCTACCAGGCTGGACCCTGGACAGTGACCCTCATATGGATCTGTTTACAACATTCTCTTCTAGGTAACAAAGTCCAACAAGCCACCTCTACCTGGACCCTCCAGCCGATCCACTCTTTTTCCAATGCTGTACTTTTTAAACTCCCTTGTGCTAACTATTTTTCATTGATACATTTTCCTATTTACTTCTTCCCATCATTTTGAAGCAAATTCTTCCCTAAAGATGTACCTTGTCATATTAATGACCTCTTTCTTTTCAGAAAGTACTTTGAAATGGTTTTCACTTTAATTAAAATATAATTACTTAATTCCCCCCTCCCCTTTCCTCCCTCTAACTCTTCCCGCATACCTGCCTTGCTCTAACTCACTCTCTCTCAAACTCATGGCTTCTATTTCTTTAATTCTTACATATTTGAGAATTAGAACGGCTCCCATAGGCTCATATCTTTAAATGCATGGTTTCCAGCTGGTGTAACTTTGGGGGGAAAATTGGGAGGTAAGCCCTTGTTGGAGAAAGTGTGACACTGGGAGTGGGATTTGAGGTTTCAAACAGTTTAGGCTGTTCTCAGAAGCTCGGTTTTAAAAGACTACACTATTTAACCCTTTCTTTGCTGTATGTTTGTGGGTCAGATGTAAACTCTCAGCAACTACTCCGGTGTCATGCCAATCTTCCTGCTGCCACGCCCCTCACCACGATGGTCACAAACATGAGCCCCGAACTGAATACTAAGTTGCTTTGTTCGTGGTATTTTATCAGGGCAATATAAAAAAATATAAAAGTAACCAAGACAATATATCAGGTATACATAAAACATTATTCTACAGACTGGGCAGGCTCCATTCATCTAAATATATAGATAGATTCTGCTCAGTCTGTATAATAATGTTGCTGGTGTGAATACGTTTTCAGGACTGACATTTGTCATTAGAGAGCCAGCGCTCTTGCCTGGGGAAGGCTGTTTCTCCTGCTCTCAGCACTCCTTAGCTGCCTGTGGTTCTCTGTCTAAGCCTGGGGCCCCATGAAAGGCTTCCCCTGCTTGTTTTAACCTTTTATGATACATCTGAAAAAAATCACAAACTTTGCAGCAGGTGTTGACGCTGAAGGCAGATGCTCTAAATGTTGCGGTTTATCTTCTAAAGGTTAGCCGAGAAGCAAAGGCGGGGAGGAGCTTTGGTTATTGGTGTGTAACGTCTCCAGTGGCCGAATACTGTTGAGACCCTACCGTGTTGCAAGGATGGCTTCAGACGAAAGGGCGCTTGTGCTAAACCCTAAGCAGGAATGGGGCAAAATTACTTATATTCTGATTGAGGAGCTGGACAAGTAAAGGAGCAGTAATATTCCAACAAGCGTGTTCTGGCCCAGACTCCAGAGCAGGTTGGCTTGAGAGCCGTGAGGCGTCTGTAATCTAGCTTTAGGGTCTGCAGACTTTACCTGACATCACAACTATAGATTTACAACATATCTTGAGATAGAAGAGATGGAGATAAAATGGACTGTTAGGTGCAGGGAAGTACAGAGAACAAGTGTGCAAACAACAGAGACTAGGTCGAAGATAGGCACATTATACTTTAGATCTAAAATGTCTCCAAAGTACTATGTAGCACCTAGTTAAAGGGAATGAGTCTTGGGAGCATGCCTCTGGGGACTTTCTTGTGTCCCTCCCTGTCTGTGCCCACTCTCACTGCTTGCTGCCCTCCCCAAATGAGCCCCTTCATCTGCCACGGTCTCCGACCATGATGACACTCTGTCTTTCCTAGGGCCCAAGATGATAGAGCTGTCTTACAGTCTGAAGCCCCTGAAATTATGAGACAAAGTGTCCTTCCTCCTCTACTTGGTTCATCTCAGTTTTTGTCACACTGGCAGAAAACTGCAGTACATATGGGATGCCAAATGTGGTTTATTTTTTGAAGTGTTAGATATTAGAAATAGGATGTTACCTAAAACCTACAAACAAACAGATTTTACAGCCAAGTTAAAATACTCATGATCTATAAACACAAATTCCAATAAAGCTCAAAATGTTAAAAGTAAACTGGCAAGTGAACCCAAAATTCTTGGCTTCTATTACAGTAATTTTTCAGGTCACCAACCTACTAATCTAGAATTTGTTCCATAGAGATTTTATTTTATCTATCTATCTATCTATCTATCTATCTATCTATCTATCTATCTACCTATCTACCTATCAACTCATTTATTTGCATCTAAGTCTCCAAGAGATCAGATGGAAATCTAGAAGCACACATGGAAACTTAGCTGGGGTTGTTACAATCAATTACCAGACCAGAAGAGAGTCGATGGTTGCAGAATAAATAAAACCAAGAGTGTCATGGATTGGAGAGGAGAGGCCACCATGGGGGATGGCGGACTGGGAGACATTATCTTCCATAATGTTTTCAGAATAATCGTTTGACAGAGAAGAGAGGATTTATCGTGTATCGGGTGAAGCTGGCTTTGCACAGTTACTTGATTTTTTTTTTTTTTTGGCATTGATTGCTAAAGTCAGATTAACTAGAATCTTGAGTGCCAGTCTTGAGCAAAATACTACAGTCATCTTTGAGGAATTTTTACTCCTTTCTCCATAATATTAACATTATATAACCAATCTTTTCCCATCTTTCCTCTATAAAATTCTTTCTCAGGTCCTACGGAAAGTGATGCTTTGATGGGTGACTACTTAGTTCCTGAGATTCTCACACGACTTGCAGTTGGTAAGACAGGCTCCAGGGAGGCATCTCTCTGCTACCTAGAGTCTGTATCTGCAGGTGGGTACCCACTCAGCTGTAGTTCTAATGTCACGGGAAGAGACCTGAAAGTGTCCTCTTGTGGCAGAAAGTTCATTCTGTCTGGCCATTGTGGATGTATTTGACCAGCTTAGCTCCGGGCAATTAGCTAAGCTGGCAAGCCCAGACCAATGGAAAAAACAAGAAGGATCCTGGTACCAAGATGAAAGTGAAAAGTAGGGCCCAGTAGGGTGGAAACAGTGGAGGCGCCCTGTTATCACACTGAGGGGATACAAGCCAGGGACCAATCTGACATCAGTGGTGACAGCGGGAATCGCAGATATTGCCGTCTTGACTTTAAGTCACCCAAACACATCTGTGTATCATGTGCCAATTAGAATTGCTTATAATTAAATAGGTGTTTTCTCTTTCATTTAAGCCAACTTATAGGCTCTGATCCAGCCACTGTTCTAGAAAAGACAAAGCTGTTCAGAGCCTGGTGAAGACTGAACACTCCAAAAGCACGTGATTATTCCTACCAATAGAAATGTGTTTTTCATTATTACACCCCTATGAAAACCAGAGTGAGGTTTCTGGTGGCACTGATGGAGATGCAGCGTATACCCAGCACTCAACTTGGCCTCCTGCTGAAGAAACCAAGAGCATCATTGGACGATGTGCATGACAAACCATCTATGACATCAAGTACCATGTGAACCAGGACCTCAGCCCTTCAGGCTGTGAAACCACATGGAGCAAGTCTCACAATTGCCCTGGCTGTCCGCCTGCAAGATTCTGCCACTGGAGTCAGCACCAGAGGCCAAGAGGAGCAGAGATCTACCTGATCTGATGAAGGAAAACTCCAGCTTTCGAGTAGGATTAGTCAGATGGGTCAGCAACAAAGGCATTTGCTGCCAAGCCTGATGACCTGAGTCATGTCTACAGGACCTATAGAGTGTAAGGGTAGAATGAGTCATGAATATTAACCTCTGACAGCCATATGGTCACACATGGGTGATAATAAAAATATTAGTTGCCGAAGAGATGGCTCAGCAGTTGAGAGCAGTTGCTGCTCTTTCTGGAGACCCAGGTTTGGTTTCCAGCACCACAAGTTTGCTCACAACCACCTTTAACTCCAGTTCCAAAAGATTTAAACATCATCTTCTGGCCTCTGTGAACATGAGGCATGCCTGTGGTTTACATACATACATACATACATACATACATACATACACACACACTCACAAACACACATGCATGCACACACACATATACACACAATACACACACATACAAGCACACAAACATATATACACAAAGAAACACATATACATACACATACACATGCACATAAAACACAGATATGCACACACACACACACAAAGCACACATACACGTACCCACCGCACACTAAATAAATCTAAACATAAATAAATAAACAAAATGCAAAACGATGTAAAGAAAGTAGAAGAGCGAGACAGGAAGAGTCACTCGGAGAGCAGACGGATCTTCTTCGTCTCCCTGGTTGAATACCACAATACAAGGCCGCTGCCCAAGACGCTGGGGAATCCCTGAGGGACTTTTTCCTGTGGGACTGAGAGCTGGGAATTTACAGCAGAGTCCACTGTGTGGAGAACACTGAGCCTCTGGTCAGGACTGAGGAGAAAGGTCTCACTGAGCTTACTGGGTATCCGATCAGAATCGTAAAGGTTTGCAGTCTAAACATTAGAATCAAGCCCGAGAATAGTTCAGCATAGGACTAGATCCAAAATTGAAATCTATGCATTCTCACATTTAAAAATTGTAATCATTATAGAAAGGTTAATATTTAAAGTAAAAATAATTTTATATTATCATAACATATTAACACATTATTTATATGTAAACACATGGTTTTATTTATTATGTTAATTTATCAAATAATTTTGCTACACAAATAATTTTTGCAGTAACTAGCAGTTGTAGAAAACAGACCATTCAGCCAGCCATGGTGGTTCATGCCTTTAAAACCAGGCAGAGGCAGGCAGTTCTCTGATTTCAAGGCCAGCTTGGTCTATGGGATGAGTTCCAAGACAGAGAAACCCTGTCTTGAAAAAAAAAACAAAAGAAGAAGGGAGAGGAATGAGGGGGAGGAGGAGGGGGAGGAGGAAAAGGAGGAGGAAGGGGAGGTGAAAAAGAAGAAGAAGAAAGACAGCAGTCCATTCACTAGCATGTGTGCCCAGGTTCAGGGCATTTTCAAATGTACTGTAGTAGAGAAACTCTTTAGACCTTACTATTGGATCTCAAGTGTATACACACAACTGTGTAGTTTATATATTAAAAGTCAGAGAGCTAGAAACAGATTCATCCAAATTGTCCTAGAAAGATACCTGCTGTCAAAACAGCAGCAGCAGCAACTGAGGTCTAGGATTGACCTTGGTTGCCCTCTTCTCTCAGCCTTGCTTTGACTGTGTGAGTGGGTCATCCGGTCCCTGGTGTTCACAGAGGTTGCCAACACTAGGGTCAGTCAGGTCAGCGCCTTTCTGAGCAATGTCTTCCCAAAGCACCTCGGACTGTCTGTCAGGAGTGTGAGCCTGGTGGAGTTCTGAGCGGGGATGTTTGAGGGACAGCGTGCCGCATGTACACCTAGTTCATAACAATCATAGTGATGGATTTCATTCTCCCACTCCAGCTGTGCAACTCCCAACACACCAACAAGAACTTGGGTGAGGTCACATGGGAGCTTGACGTTTCCCTGTGCACTTTCTGGCTCCCCTATAGTGGTCAGTGAGCACTGCAGAAGTGGAATCAGGGACAGAGGCGGGGCAATGGCAGTCCCAGACTCTGGCCTTGTCTACGGACACGTATGTCCACCACTCTTTCTCACATTGCCCAACTCTCACCCAAATTCCACAGACTCTTAAGCATAGCTGTCTTTGCTAACAGGGCTCACACGTGAGGACTACGAACATCAGGCTGTTGGGGCAATGCTAACTCGCAGCAGAGACGACTGCCCGTGGCCGTTACCAGGAAATGCTGTTGTTTGTTTATTAGTCGATGGACAGCCACACAGAGCTTGACAAATTAGCCAACACCTAAGACTTGATTTATCTGAACTTGATCATTTAAACTGCTCTTGGGTAGCTATTTGAATGATAGATGCACCGTTAAAAACACAAACCAAAACTAGATCCTAAGTGTATCTTAGCGACCCCAGTGGAAGGGGTACATGATGGATATACTTGCAAATATCGATGCGGAAATGATGGCCCTTTTCAGGGACTCCATGTGTCCTCCTGATCGCCTGCTTGTCTCCTAGTCCATTTTTCACTCCAAACCAAACTGTTTAGATGTAGGGTCCTGCCTTGTAAAGACAAAAGACTGTTCAAAATAGCATTGCTCCCTGAAAGGAAATTCTCAGGAAAGCAGCGTGTGCTCCCACCACACACACACACACACATACACACACACACACACACACTCACTCACACACACATGCACACACACTCATACACTCACGCACACTCTCACACACTCACACACATACACACACACTCATACACTCACACACACTAGCACACTCACACACACATACACACACACTCATATACTCACACATACTCACACATATACACTCACACACACACACACACCACACACACACACAACTCTTCATCATTTCTTCACGATCCTATAAAAAGGACAGAGGAGAAGACAGACATTTATGGACAGAGAGATTTTTCTCATAATGACCCCAATAAATTTGTTTGTTGTAGAGAAATAAATATGAAGGAAAGATATGTAAGCTGGATGCTGGGGAAAGACTTGTTTATGCTTAACACATTGGAAAGGTTTGGAAGAGCCATTCATCCATGTTAAAAATTATTGCCCCTGGACGGCTGACAAGGACAAGAAGACCTACGGTGGCCAGCTGAATAAGTGCTGGCCAGTCAAGTGGAAGTGCCCAGGGGCAGAAATAATTTACGTACCCAATTCTTCCAGCATTGCCAACAGTTGGAATTTCAAGGAAGAACATATGTATCATGGGCCTTGGGCTTTTATGCACACAGGTGAGTGAGCACACATGCATACACACATTCACACACACAACAGCTTTCTGTAAGGGTGTCAGTCTCAGCAACGGTGGTGGTAGTGGTCTGTGTGTGTGTGTGCGTACACCAGAGAGACCTTGAGGTTCCTCTCCTCTTTTCCTCTTCTTCCCTTCTCTTCTCCTTTTCTCTTCAGAAAGTAAAAACAAACAGGACAGAGGAAAATGTATTGTCCACTCCCACTGACAAGGGTTTCCCCAGGGTCCTATCTCCTAGGATTCTCTGCAGGTTGTGAAAACAGTCTGTAAAGCAATCTCAGGATTCCCCACAATTTCAGAACCAGAGGTTACACACCTTCTCTTAAGTAAGCTTCCGAGGTAAGGAATAAGCATTAAAAGAATGGAAGTGACCTGAGACCTTCCTTTCCAAGGCAAACCACCACAATGATTAAAGCCAGAAGCATTGGGCGAACGTGGTACCCACTGCTGATCTGCATATTCCCTTTACCCAGCAAAGCCGATAAGGAAACAGACGTCTGGGTCACTGGTCTCGGGATCAACAGTATAGAAGTCCTCATTGTAAGCTAAACGCTGGAGTTTTCAGCACATTGCATATACAAAAGAACAATGCTATATTATTTGGTAAAGCATTTTTTTCTCTGCCCTAAGAGCAGGCATATCCTTTTATTTGATTCTTTCTTCCAAATGGGGCTATTTGTCAGTAATAGGGTAGTTAAAAATTCAGATTCCATGGCAGAATGGAGGGTGGTACAAAGTCCCTCTCTGCCTGTGGCAAATTTATTGCGACACTGAAAGCTCTTTTGCCAATCACAATTACGGTCACGAAACCCAACCAGTACTGTGGGTCGTATAACCAAGTCTTCAAGGAGAGGGAGACAAGATGGATTGGGATTTAATGGATTTATGGTATTAGACGATGAAGAAAAATACCTGTCTGGACTAATCATAAACTTTTCTTTAGCTGCAATTAACCTCGTGCTGAAATCCTGTGTGGAGGCCCCTTAAGTGATGGCACTTCAGAGACGCCATGAATGTGTAATTGGAGCTGGAGGGGGTGGGGCTCTTAAAATACGGACGTTTTCACCAAATAATAAAACACTGTGCTATTTATTCAGAATCTAAATGAGGCCCTGTTTAGGAGCTTCAGCTGATGAGGAGAGACTCTTCAGCCTATGACCCGGTTGGTACCAAGGACAGTGGCCATGACATCTCTGTTTATCTCAAATACTTGCTAGGTAGGCAAAAGAACAGGACTCTCAGAACAGTTCTCTTTGTTGCCATCTTCTTGGGCTGTTTTCCTCAGACTATGTTTATAGTCTTCCTCCCCAGCATGATGTCTAAAACAGGGCAGGCGTTCACTGATTCCTGAGTGTACCCAAGTACTCAAGCGCTTAGTGGATGAGGCTCTGACACCAAAATAAATTAATAGAGCAGCCTCAGATACCCTCACTCAGTGTCAGGTCCCTCACCTGACAGATCCTCTGTCTTTAGCTATGTTCTGCAGTAAAAATGTAGTACTGTGATGTTTAGGCATCCTCCGCCAGGGTAGGAAGGGGAATCATCAGTTCAGTGTTGGCATCGCCTGAAGAGCTGTTAGCTCTCCCTCTGCACTTCTGTTGCTCCTACATTCTTGGTTCCTGATTGCTTAGCTGATGGTTTGCTTCACTTGAGGGAACTTTCCCTGTATGCATCTAGAGAAGTCTCACCTCTTTGCTGTCTGGGTCTCAGTTTTGAACCCCCAGTTCCCTTTGACCTAGAAAAGCACATGCCATCCCATATACAATTCCTAGGTCAAAGACACTCTGAAGCACTCTCCAGCATTTCCAATCCACACAACACGACAACATTGGGACAGAGGCTCTGTTAACAATGGTATTGATGTCCATTTTTGTTTCAGATTTCATCTCTTGGTAAGTTTATTGTGTGGGGACAGAAATACTCACTAGTGGCTAGCTGTGTTTGCTACTTTTCTATTACTCAGCTAAAATAACATGACTAAAAGCAACTTAGGTAAGAAGTGTGTCACCTTTGGCTCATAGTTCTAACGGAGATATGGGTTATGGTAGAGGCAGGGTATAGCAGCAGGAGCAGGGGGCCAGTGTGCAGGCAAGAAGCAGAGAAAGCACATTTGGTCTGGGCAAAAGGAGCAGAGGGTAAAGTGGGGCCTGACTATAAAACTTCAAAGCCTAGACCAACAAGGCTCTACTTCTAAACAGCCACTGACCAGGAACCAAATCTTCAGTCAAGCTACCACAGTAGCTTTCAGAATAAGAAGAAGAACAAACCCACAAATTACAAAGTGAGAGTCACCAAGCATAAAGCCGAACATTTGCACACTGGGTGTGAATTTCATAAATACTAAAGCTGCTATTTGTGTAAGTGTGTGTGTGTGTGTGTGTGTTTGTGTGTGTACACTTCTATTTTTATTTAGGAACTGTTCTCATGACATAAAAGAGAACACATTATTTTTCACCCCAGGCCACTTTGGGAATGAAAGGTAGGTGTGGAAACTTACCAAGGACAACAAGCATTCAAGAAGACGTTTCTGAAGAAGGCATGATGTTTGGTCACCTCTCAGAGAAGGTCCAGGCTCATCTAAACAGAACTGATAGACACCCAATGGCAGTGTGCATGGGGATATGCACGTGGGGACACACCCTTGAGGAACCCTGGTCAGTAAGCATCCACCATCTGTCCTACAGTGAGGCATCAGTCTTCAGGGCATTGGCCTTGCTGTGTTTCCACAGGTTTCTTACCTATTTCCTAGAAAGCTTGCAAGCTCTGACTTGCACACATGGACTCTCGTAAATTATTCATCTTGAATTGTTCGCAACAACAACAAAACAATAGATTCAGGAGTCCAGGGACAGGTATGACAAGGTTTCTAGGAAACAAAGAAGGAGCGAGGGGCTGTGCTTCCGTGCACGTGCCCAGCGAGAATGGATGTTAGATACTGACAGTGGTTCATATGCTACAGGAGTGGACAACCACTTTTTGCTTGGATTTGAGACTTGCTTCAGGAAACGGATCCCCATACCTGACACTACTAAAGTGACAAAGAACAAGAGACTGAGAGAGGTCATGAGCACTGGAGGAAACATACTGCGATGGTTTGTGTATGCTTGGCCCAGGGAGTGGCACTATTAGAAGGTGTGGCCTTGTTGGAGTAGTTGTGTCACTGTGGGCGTGGGCTTTAAGACCCTCATCCTAACTACCTGGAAGTCAACATTTTCCTAGCAGCCTTCAGATGAAGATGTAGAACTCAGCTCCTCCTGCACCATGCCTGCCTGGATGCTGCCATGCTCACACCTTGATGGTAATGGACTGCACCTCTGAACCTGTAAGCCAGCCCCGATTAAATGTTGTCCTTATAAGAGTTGCCTTGGTCGTGGTATCTGTTCACAGCAGAAAAACCCTGACTAAGGTACCATTACTCTGCTAAGTGAGCACAACAATGAAATGATACCTAATGACACATTACTACACACATAGGTCCAAGCGACACTCAGCCCTCATCACTGACGCTTCCTAGAGTAGCTGGAATCAACACAGAGACCCACAGCTGGACAATGTGTGGGGAGTCAGAGACTGTGGAGCACCCATCCCTAAACAGGATGCCTTTGCCAAACCCCTCCCCTCAAGGCTCAGTGGTCTATGTAGAAGAAGAGTTAAAACCATTGTAAGAGGCAGACCCCAAGGAAATGGTCTTCCAGACACAACAAGGCTGTTACACATACAAATGCCTTGTCCTTGGCATATAAGGTCTGTGGGAAGCAGAACTATAACACAGCCTCAAAGATTCTCAGCACTTTTCCCACCTACTGGTCGCAATCTTAATTCTTTAAGTGTGGCTGGGATCTGTGAATTTGATAGCATATATAGTCCCTTGATAGGCTAATCTTATATGATAAATGCCATTAGATAGACACTTTTATGATGAATTGACTGTGGAAGGTTGTTTTTTTAAACACACACACACAATATATATATATATATATATATCACTATATATGTATATATATATATATAAAATTATATTATGATTGGACCTGCTAGAAACTTCTTATTGCATGCAGCTTCTCAGTTGATGAATATGGCATCATCCCAGGGAAGAACAACAAAGAACATGCAACCTCAAAGGAATCCCATAGAGTCAAGGGTTCAACTGAGCATGGCCACGAATTATCCCTAATTCACCCATCAGATAACCTGTGTTGATCTATTCTCTTGGTGAGCCAAAGAAGCAGGTGGAAGGTCCATCTAAAATGGCCATTTCTACGGGGAGCTAGGAAGGCAAGATAGAAACAGATTTTCTTCAAAGGGGAAGCAGGAATGTAAAGTCAGGATTTTTGTATTCTTACCTTGTATCTGGGTGGTTTAAACTCACGTCCCTCCAGCCAAGTGAAAGAAGAATATGGGGACAGCTAAAGAAATATTTGAACATATGTGTTTTAAGTAGGCCAAAGACAAGAGCTGAACATATAGCTCATGAAAACATATTATATGTAAGTGTTCAATACACCGTAAAGCTCACTCTCATTGGTAGTCACAAAGACTAAATTTCTTAGAATTAGGGTAATAAAATTTTAAGCATTTTAGCTATTTTTCGTATTGGTGTAATAAAACACCTTGACAAGAGCAGCATAAGGAGAAAGGGGTTCATATGGTTCTCGGTTGGAGGGTACAATTGGTCATGGTGGGGAAGTTCTGGCACCAAGACTGGTCACACAGCACTCCACAGTCACAAAGTGGAGAATGCTGAGTTCTTATCCTCAGCTCACTTTCTCCTTTAACACAACCCAGAATCCTAGCCTCGGGAATGGTGCTACCCACAGTGGACAGACCTTCACACCTCAATTACCCTAACCTAGGTAATCCTGGCAGGCCAATCTCCTAGGTGATGCGAGATTTCATCAAATTAACAGTTGGCTTTAACATCACACTACAGGGCACTCCACCACACAGCCCTTAAAAGCAATACAACTGTAAAGGCTTGTAGCACCAGGTGTTGGGAGATAGTCAACAGGTAGATTCTGTAGCTGGTTATCTATAAAATGGTACAGTAATTCTGGGAAGAATCCAGCAGTCTCTTAAAGGGTATGTTTACCTTATAACTTAAAATTTTCCACTCTGGATTAAACACCCAAGAAGAATAAAAATGTGTGTCTCGCGCAAAAGCTGTTCATGGCTATGCACTTAAAATAGCAAAAGCTGAAAATAGCTGCAGTGCTTCTAAGTCAGTACGACTATGTGGAAAACTGGGGTCAGTTCACAGGATACTAGTCAGAAATTAGAAAGGATAAGCTGCGTCTCTTTGAACCCTCGATGTATTGTGCTAAGTGAAAGAAGCTGCTTGTAAAAGATCTTGTGTTTTACAAGGCTCCTCTCAAATAGGCAAAATGAAATCCACAGAAAGCAGATTAGAGGTACTGGGAGCCATCCGCAGAGCAGAGTCAATTGACTGGGGGAATTCAGGTGACAGTGAAGATATTCTGGGGAAATTCGTTTTTGCTGTTTGAGTCAGGGTCTCTTACTCTGGCTACTCTGCCAACCGCTGCCAATCCTCCTGATTCTGTTTCTTGGTGCCGGAATCATAGGGACCAGGTGCCATATCTGGCTGGGAACGTGCCCTGAGATGATTTTGGTAGCTGTAACTTGTTTACTCTACTGAGACTGACTATTAAAATGAATGGGTTATAATTTACATACATGACACTCCCACAAGGCATGCTGCGAAGGTTTCCAGCTCTAGGTTATTTCATCTCTCAGGATCCCAGAATTCAGACACTGTAACCAAGCACAGACTTTCCGTATTTAGTAGAATGGGGACTGGGGAAATGCCAACGTAGAGTTAGCTGTTGCCAAGTCTTACTTATGGAACATAATTTAGTGAGATTCCTACATTTTCATGCCTAGAATTGAATGTAGGCTGGCCTGTACACATACACACCTTTGCAATGTAAAAATTACTTATGTCATAGCTGGAACATTTGAATGTCCCCACAGGTCATGTCTTTGAACATTTGGTCCATATTTGGCAGTAGTTTTTGATGTTATGCAATAGCTGGAAGGTGTAGTTTTAGTGAAAGAAGAGAGCTCCTGGGATGTGTCATGAAGTTTTATAACCTGGAGGTCTTCCTGTCTACTGTCTATGTCTTGCTGCCCAGATTGAGACAGTAAGGACAGAGTCCCAGCACACACGTCTGCCACCACTATGAAGCCAACTGCTACCGTGCTTTTCTCTGCACGATGATGTACTGTGTGCCATCAAGCTCAGAGCCCAAATAAGTCCTCCCCCCTTAAGCTTCTTCCCATCAGTTCACTGGTCACTGCAAAGACAGAAGTAATTCAACACGTAAATAAAAATCCAGTCATCTAATTATTAACAAAGAAAACCATTTTACCAGAAGGAGGTAATGTGAGTTCACTTTTATTCAACTAGAGAAATAACACTGAGGTTGACTTCTTTTTTAAAATGTTTGTATTTATAGGATGTGATTCTATTCTTCCAACTAGAGTTGAGTACATTTACGTGTCCCCCATCCAGATGCTGAGGCATAAGAACCCCTCTTTCCTCTCATGTGTTTCAGTGAAACATAGGTGCCCACATACAAGGAGGCATGAAGACACACATCAGCACTGTTTGCAGCCACACAAAGAACAGAAAAAGAATTAGTATTGTCTACTAAGAGAAGAGTGGCTAAAAAGACATTAGAGTGGGTGAGCGCTCAAGTCAATAAAGTGTCTCCTGAGAAAGCACGAGGGCCTGAGTTTGGATCCCCAGCACCCACATTAAAAAAATACTGGTCTTGGTGGCACACATCTGTAATGCTAACACGGGGGAGGTTACTCCAAGGAAGTCACTGGAGCACACTGTCCAACCAGACAAGCTTAATCAGTGAGCGCCAGGCTGAGTAAGAGAGCTTGTCGCCAAAGCTAAGAAAGTGGGGCTGGAGAGATGGCTCAGACTGCACTGACTGCTCTTCCAGAGGTCCTGAGTTCAATTCCCAGCAACCACACGGTGGCTCACAACCATCTGTAATGGGATCCGATGCCCTCTTCTGCTATACCTGAAGACGACTACAGTGTAAAATAAATCTTAGTAAAATATTTATTAATTTTTTTTAAAAAAGCTAAGAAAGTGGAAAGATCACTGCAAGAGACACCTGATGTCAACCTCTGGGTCCCCCACACACATTCACAAGCATAAGTGCACACAAACACAAAACCGCATAGGCACATATATACTACACATATATAACACATGTAACACATATATAACACATATATAACACAGCCTCATGGCTGTGTTACAGAATAATACGCAAAGACTTAAGAACTAATGTATACACAGACTCACGTAGGCAGGTTTCCAAGACACCATTGAATGTTTAACAAAGACTTTGAAAGAGAATTATGAAGATTTATTTTAAATTTATAACCATATGCAGATATAAATACATATCTACGTATGTAGATAGGACAGAGAAGGACATGAGAGGCCAGGAGATATCAATCTCCATATAGCTGCTTTCCATAATAAGAGCATCATTATTAATCTTTAATTTGTCAGGCCTTTTGTCATATCTTTGTGTATGTGTGTGGACATATGTGTATGTGTGGACACACACGTGTATTTGCACCAAGTATGCACATGCATGCTGGGTTGCACATGTGGAGCTCAGAGGACAACTTTCAGGAGTGGGTTCTCTCCTTCTATCATACAGATAGATCCTAGGGACAGAACTCATGACAGGTTTGTCAACAAATGCCTTCCCTGAGCCATCTCTCTGGTTCCGAAAATCACATTTTATTCCCAGCATAATTATCTGGTGGTGAAACTAAAAGTGAAGTCTAAAACGTTAACTTTTGTCTCAAGGTAATGGATCAGAGTCTCAAGTGGCGGCAACTGTACCCGCTTCCTTAGGTCCACTCTGACGGTGCTTTTCTGTTAGGTGTTTTATAGAAAGACATGAGAATTGCTAAAGCAAACTGGCATTAACTTCAACCTGGTCAGTGGCAAGAGGAAGAAAGACTGTGGACAGAAACAGATAAAAACATTGTGTCTATCCCTAAGACACTAGGGAGTTCACTAATGCATACTGTGAAAATAATTATTTAAAGAGTGGTATGTGTGATTCAGATCAATACGACGGCCTCATTAGTTGTCTTTCACACACTCTTGGAAAAATGTAAAGCCCATGTCCAGTAGAGTGAGGTTGATAGCATGCAGTAAAGTGTCACAAGAAGTCCTTCCCGGGTGAGGGTGGATGTGGAATCTCACTCTATAGTACAGAGTGGAAGGCTTCAAGTTCCTCATTAATTCATTCAGGATAGGCCCTATGCCTTCCATGTGGGAACACACAAATTGTGCAGCACATGGTAGAGAGGTAGACAGTCTGTTGCCACAAGCAAGTGTATTGAGACTCATAGGACACGACATCTGCCCCTCAGGGATGGCTGCATGGGATGGTGAAAAGAAATACCAGCAAGGGCTGAAGGTGGAGCTTAGTTATAGAGTGACTGCCCAGCAATGCAGGAGTCCTGGCTTTGATTCTTAGATAGATAGATCGATAAATCGATAGATAGATAGATAGATAGATAGATAGATAGATAGATAGATAGATAATAGAGATAGATAGATAGATACATAGATAGATAGATACATAGATAGATAGATACATAGATAGATACATAGATACATAGATACATAGATACATAGATGATAGCTTCTTTGCTGATGTCAAGGCTCTCTAGTAAAACAGACCCAATAAGATATGTGTGTGTACCGTTGCATGAAGACATTTATCATGATTGTTTTCTGCAATTATGAAGGCTGAGAAGGCTCACAGTTTGCAAGCTGTGACCCAGTGGTGTAAAATTAACCATCAAAGACAATAGATAAGATATCGAATTTCAAACTACCCAGAATCCTGAATTACTTAATAGCCCTCCTTTTTGATCTTACTTTTTTATGTTTTTATTTGCTTATTTTTGTGTGCCTGTGTGTGGGGTAGTGGGGGCACATGTGGGGGATGAGTGAGTGCTCATATGTACCACAGTGCGTGTGTGGAGGTCAGAGGACAACCTCCCATAGTTGGCTCTCCCCCCCCCCACCAAGTGGCCTCAGGGATCAAAGTCAGGTCATCTGGTTTGGTTGCAAGAGCCTTTACCCATGAGCCATCTCGCCAGTCCAATTTACAGTCCTTGGATTGAGAAACAGGTACCATAAAACAGGCTGATTTTACTTGATGGCTGCCCTAGGTTAGTATATGAGTCAAAGAGAATGATCAGTTAAATTAACATGGGATTGTTATTTTTTTCAATAGTCAAACCTTAGCCGGGGACCACTAAACATCGAAAGGCAGCCACAGAGAGCCTTCCTGTGCCTTGAGCCAATCTCAGATGCAAGAACAACATTAAGGCTATCTTCTACCTGCTAAGTCATACTATATGGCCATCATCACTTTGTCAGCCCTTCGGTCTTGCTGGGGCTACTGTTGGCCACTCCAGTTAAATTTAGAGTTAAGGTCAATTCTTTTCACCAAGACACATTAATGGCAAACCTTCTCAGTGGAGGAAGGCATTGGAATATTCCTAAGTTTCTGCGTGTTTATAACAATCAACACTAATTAAACGAAGCATCAAGTCCTCTCGTGCTAGAGAAGGTAGGTTGTGAAAGGGGTGCCCCTGTAGATGGAGGCAGGGCTTTCTTCCACAGGCGCCTCCATGGTGTTTGTCTCGTGCAGTGTACTCTACTTCTCCAGAAACAGAATCAGCCGTTTGGCCGGAGCCTCAGTGGAGCTAGATTGTGAAAGTAATGGCTTATTTTCTAACTGAGTGCAGTCAGGCTGATGGCAATCTCTCGGTAGGTAGAAAGCATCTCTCTTTTAGGTCACTGTGATGGAGACAGGGTCTGAATCTTCGTTTCCTACAGTTGCAGTTGAGCAGGCACAAAGGGCTTACTCTAGCTCTCCTCTCTGGACTGGTGTTCCCTTCCCAAGGTTTCTCAGATAAAGCCTAGACCCTCTAGTGGCAATCTGATTCTTTAGAGCCTGCAGCAGTGGGTGGTCTGTGGCACTTTGAAGAGATCCTTTTACTTTTCTCTCGTCGCCTTTTTATGTTTATGTACTTTCTGTTTAAGGCAGAAATTAGAGGTGACCTGGTGCAATTATTTTTTCTCCCATTCTTCATGGAATGGCTAGCAGCACACAGTAGGAGCTCATTAAGTAATTAACCACATGGCTTCTAAGTCCTGGCACATTTTGATGGCACAAGATTGGCTTCCAGGAAAGGAAGTCTTCCAGTTGCATTCTCTGGGATCCTCTGCCTTCCATGCCATTGGAAGTTTGTGAGAGCCATTAAAACCGCTGCTGTCTGCAGTGCACCATTAAAACTGTGAGCTCGCCCAGCCCAGAAGCACCCTACATGAGGGTGCAGAGTTTTCCTGTTACATTTAATTAAAAGATCATTTTTATGACAATATCATACAAGGGGTGATAAAAGGATCATAAATTGCTTCATGAGGTCACCAAGAAAGTTCTAATGCCCCATTAGCTTTCATTGTCCTGTCCCTAGATATCAACACTCACTTTTATCACAAAGTACATAAAACAGATTGACCTTTCTGGTTGCAGTATACAAATGCACCCCTCCACTACCACCACCAAACCATACCACGCACATTTCACATACTAAACTTATTACTGCCAAGGGCAGATATAAAATGTGAATGATCCGTTATATGCTATAAAAAGATGAGGTTCTGGAAGAATATCAACACCCATTCTTTGATCTCTAGAAGCCAACATGTTGTTGAATAAATACTGCAACTTCGGCCTCGTGGTATGCAATATAAAATTACAACCCAAGACAACACCTCAGGAAGCCATATGAAAACAAGTGGTCCAGAGAGCAAGGATGTTTCGTGCAAGCACCTGTGTTTATTACTGAGCCCAGAAGGGAATGTTAGTTTGATCTTGTTATTTCTGGAACTAGAGGTGAGCCTGTAAGGATTCAGTTGATCACAGTCATTAATTAATGGTTTTAGGGGAGATGAGGTGGCCCAATGAGCACTTGCTATCAAACCAGATAACCCAAGTTCAGTCCTGAAATCCACAAAGTAGAAGAAGAAAGTCAGCTTGTAGAAAATGTCCTCTGACTGCCACACTGACACCATGGCACCTGGGCACTTGAGCACACACAGGAACACGCACACGCGTGCACACACACACACACACACACACACACACACACACCACAACACACATACGCATATATACAAACATACACCTCAACACACACACACACACACATATACCACAACACACACACACACCCCACAACACACATACACAGACACCACACACACACACACTCAACACAGCACACACAACATACACCTGGTTTGCTCTTCTTCCTGAAGGAAAGGAGCAGCCAAAACTGTCTGTATGCAACAAGAAGATAAAAACTTCAATTAAGCTCAGTGCTGTCACACACGGACCACTTGAGGAAGCTTGGTGTCTATCAGCCTTGAGACCACAGTCATGACTCATTCCTGGTTCCTCTTACAGCCTTGGCAGCCCCAGCACCCAATAAAGGCTTAATTGTATTAATTTATACCCATCAATTATGCATTAAGAGTCCCAGATAGCTTGTCAGATTGTACTCATTATTTTCCATAATATACGTCTATTACTGTTAGTGTGCATATAGTCAGGGCAGCAGGAATGGAGATTTAGAGAACATTACTTGAAAGAGGTGGGCTTTTGTAATCTATAAATGTTGTATCACAGGTCCTGCACAGGCTCGGGTCAGAATCAGGAGCAGTGGGAAGAAGGATGTTATATGAAGGACTCGTAAGAAAGCAAGGGGTAGAGATGTTTCACTCCTTTAGCTCAATTTAAACAGTTATTTAAATCAAACACTCTTTGGTCTATCTCTAAAGCATCTCAGATATTGCCGTTGGAAGCAATAGTTTGTTTTGTCCCTTAAGATGTCATACTTGCCTCCTCTTCAACGTCACTGTGGCTGAAGGTCTTGGGAAGGTCTTGGAGTATCTATGTGCTATCTTTAGAGATGACACCTGAGCTATGTCTCCACTCAGGCACCGGTGCGTATACACAGTAAGAGAATCTTTCCACACAGGCAAAGGGGCCCCAGGAGACAGAAATATGATGGCTATTCTGCCTTTAAGAGTAGTTCAAATTAGAAGATACTGAAAATGTTTGTTGTCCAGAGCCAGGAGTTGAGTACAAGTCTAACTTGATGTCCTTCTCCTTTCTCTTCTGTCAGTCCATTTCCCCAGTCAGGTATCCACCATGACTAGCATGACATGATCCTCTCCTAGCAGGCAGCTGGCTTTGGTACTACACATCAGCATGGCTCAAATCTAGACCTTTCCAAAGATGGCGGGAAAGAGTCGGGTTTGTGAGTAACCTGAGTAGTCTCCTTTGCTATACAGGAGAAAAGCCTAGATCCATTGGGTCCCATTGATCATTCTTGAGCAAAGTTAGAGACTAACAAATGGTGGTGACATTCTAGTGCGACATTGTGGGGCAGCGGGCTGTGAAAGGTATCCTGGTTCCTGGTCAAGAAAAGGTCAAAACCCTGGTGACCCTAAAAGAGACGGTAGGCGTTTCCCTAAACTCCCAGGAGGTCCCCTTCTCACATAGCTACAGCCCACCATACCCCCATGTAGAGAGGCTTGTGGACATTAGTCATGTAGAAGCAGGACCACACCCTCCCACACGTGGATGAGGTATTCCCAAGTTCTCAGGCCAAGCCAATAGGCAGTACCTACTGTCAGAACCTGACCCTCCCCAAAACTGTATATCAGAACCTGTCCAGAAGGAATAAAGGCATGTAAAACTACTCTATCATCTGAGAGCTTCTGTCAGAAGAGCTGTAACACTGCAGCTTGGGAAAGAGACTGCACCAGAAGTTCCACTGCACCCCTCAGTGGCTAGCCAGCCTCCTGCTGGCTCAGCCCAGCCGCCATCTTAGAGCAACAGAAGCAGCAGTGTAGGAGGTAGGAGACGATGGTGGAGCAGCTGCAGCAGTGGAGGCAGTGGAGGCAGTGGAGGCAGTGGAGGCAGTGGAGGCAGTGGAGGCAGTGGAGGCAATGGAGACAGTGGAGGCAGTGGGGCAGTGGAGGCAGTGGAGGCAGTGGAGACAGTGGAGGCAGTGGAGACAGTGGAGGCAGTGGAGACAGTGGAGGCAGTGGAGGCAGTGGAGGCAGTGGAGACAGTGGAGGCAGTGGGGCAGTGGAGGCAGTGGAGGCAGTGGGGCAGTGGAGACTGTGGAGGCAGTGGAGGCAGTGGAGGCAGTGGAGGCAGTGGAGGCAGTGGGGGCAGTGGAGGCAGTGGGGCAGTGGAGACAGTGGGGCAGTGGAGGCAGTGGAGGCAGTGGGGCAGTGGAGGCAGTGGAGGCAGTGGAGGCAGTGGAGACAGTGGGGCAGTGGAGGCAGTGGAGGCAGTGGGGCAGTGGAGACAGTGGAGGCAGTGGAGGCAGTGGAGACAGTGGAGGCAGTGGAGACAGTGGAGGCAGTGGAGACAGTGGAGACAGTGGGGCAGTGGAGGCAGTGGAGGCAGTAGAGGCAGTGGAGACAGTGGAGGCAGTGGAGGCAGTGGAGGCAGTGGAGGTGATTCTCTCTCCTGCTCGAGTTCACTCCCCTTTACCTGAACCTGGACAGGCCAGAAAAGGGATGGTGTTGCAGATCTTGTTAAGAGCGCAAAGTTAGGGTTGGGGATTTAGCTCAGCGGTAGAGCACTTGCCTAGCAAGCACAAGGCCCTGGGTTCGGTCCCCAGCTCCGAAAAAAAAAGAAAAGAAAAAAAAAGAGCACAAAGTTAATAATGGATGCTACAAGAAAGGGAAAAAAATCTAGCTTTGTTGAGAAAACCTGAGAAATGTGACCCAACAGAAGTGACCTTGAAGTTCAGGATTGGGTAGAGAAAAGAGTGACCCAAAGATCCCTGCCACTTTCGCTCTGGGAAACTATAAACTCACAAGGGCAGAGAGAGTAAGAGGAGAAATAGGAACGTGTGGACAGTGCACTAGATGCTGGAAGGTCTACTTGAAGCTTTGAGTTCACATAAGGCCAACTTCATAACAAGGCCTCGATGGGGATTGAACTAGGACACCCTGTATGAAGAGGCCAGTGTTCTAGTTTGGTTGTAAGCACCGCATAGACCCCTAAGAGGAGGGCTTGGACCCTGGCTGAGCATCCCTGGGAGGTGACAGAGACTCAAGGAAAAGAAATCTATTACAAAGTTCTTACCAGAGGCTCAGAGACACAGGTGCCACTTCTTGGACCGTAAACTCCTGAAGTGTAAACCAGTGGCCATTTTGTCTTCATTAGAAAGCCCCTTCAGGCGTTCCATTCCAAGGATAGAAATCTGACTGAGTCAGTGGGGACTGTAACATAGGAAAGGGTTCATGAAATAGTTACTACTGTACTGTACAACCAGGCCTCTAATCTGGAAGTTTCTGAAGAATCATACAGAAACACCCAGAGTATGCTAGAGTGTCGCTTACTCGTTACCTGCTCCCCTAACCATGCGAGGCCACTCCCTGGAATGTGAAAACATCTGCTTTTCTAGGTTGCCACCAACCTATGTCTTGTGACCAAGACTTGAGTCAGCGAAGCAAAGAGCCACTGAGGCAAAAGCTTGATATGGGATGTAGACACCACGCCTGCACTTCGGTCAGTGAGGCCCATACTTTGTGGTTCATGAGTGTTACAGGCAGAAAAATTTGGAATCAGGATTCTGATTGCTCTGGGAACATCAACTATAACAAAGCCAGATCCCGCCATGATTCCTGGTACCTCTGAAGGCAGGGTGGGGGTAAGGTAGCTAACAGACAAACCAGAAACACTGCCTAAGGTGTTGTTACTAACACAACACCCCTCTCCAGCCAGAACACCTTCTCTCTCTGTCACAGGGTAGAGGCATTTTGCCAAGGTGCCTATTGGGGACCATATAGGAAAGTAGCCGTTACCAACCAACCAGAGGCAATGGCTTCTGAGGGAGCTTCTTCCCTGACTAGCCCAGCTTTTATTTTGTTCCTCCTGAGGTCTCTGAGTGGTCCTAGGTTTCCTTCCACTTCTTATTTAATGTGGTTCTGTTAGCCTCCTATTGCGGAGCCCAAGTGAGCTTGTGTGGCGACGTCATCAGGACACCATGAACCACGCAAGCATCTCCTGAGTTCTTCTCTGGCCCGTGGAAGGCAGGGTCCTCAGTTGCTTTTCCAGCAGACACCTTGTCCTTTCTCGATGGACAAACCTCAGAATTTCTCATTCTTCAATTGTGTCACAATTCCTCCCCCTGTAGTTACCTGGCCTATTGGTGCCATATCTGAAAATATCTATTATATCCATAAATATATCGCTGGGTGAAAATGGTGGTTTCCTGCTCACAGAAGGAAAAGGAAGAGTTGTGAGGTAATGAGGGTGGGGTTCTCATGGTGACACTAGTGCCTGTTACCAGAGGAAGAGACACCAGGGTTTATAATCTTCTTGACCTGAGACTCAGGAATCAGGAAGAAGGCCTTCGTTAGATTCCATCAAGTATGACCCCTGACATCAGGTGTCAGAACTGAGAAACCAGGTTCTTATTTGAGTCGCCAGGGTAATATATGTTATTTACCTTTATAGTGTTTTCTTTTGGGGTTTGTCTTGAAGTTATAGTATAATTATGTAATTTCCTCCTTCCCTCTCCTCCCTGCATGCCCTCCCATGCACACCTTCCCTTGTTTCTTCTCGGTGTCAGGGCCTCCTTTTCTTTAATGTTGTTAACATGGAAAGGAAAAGTTCCTGGAGACCTGACCCCTAGACAACAAAACCACAGGTTATTGAGAAATGCTGGGAACAGGATAAACGCTCCTCCTCAAGGGAGAGCACCGACTTGCTTATCCACCATCCAATGGGCAGCCTGAAACCATATATGTACAGGCAAACTTACATAGACTGAGAAGGTTGTCTTCACGTGTTTACGAATATTTTATATATTTATATGTATTTACATATATATTTACAAGTGTGTGTGAGTGAGTGTGTGTGTGTGTGTGTGTGTGTGTGTGTGTGTGTGTGTGTGTGTGATTTTAATGAGAGCTAAGCCTGTCTTTCCTATCTTTTCCCTTTTCTTTCCCGCTGGGCCCATCTTTGCTGTACACATTAGATTCAGGATCCCAACTTTCCAGCAATAACAGTTTCATCTATGCCTTCTGCTTCTCTTTGCATCAGATTCATTCGTAGGCTGTCCAGCCATTCACTTTGTAAAGGGGAAAAAAATCCTGTCTCCTTTATTCTATGGGAGCGATCATCCACTTCCTGCCTTAGACCTCAGGGAAAGTCCCTTGTCTTGGCAGCAGAGAGAGAATGTGCAGGTGCTAGGCTGGATATATTTTATGTATGTGAGTGCACTGTCACTGTCTTCAGACACACCAGAAGAGGGCATCAGATCCCATTACAGATGGTTGTGAGCCACCATGTGGTTACTCGAATTTGAACTCAGGACCTTTGGAAGAGCAGTCAGTGTTCTTAATCACTGAGCCATCTCTCCAGCCCCTAGGCTGGATATCTTAAGTCTGAATCCTGAGTTTTAAATCACAAACACACAAGAGTACTACTGGATTTCGTGAGTGAGGTGTGGAGTAAGAATAGCCCTGGGAGTCTGGAGGCCCCACCCCCATCACCTCCCAAGGCCTGCTCTCCTCACACCATCATATTTGGTGTGTGGTCATCAGCGATCTGTAGAGAAACAGAGACAATAGGAAGAGAGAGGGAGAGAGAGAGAGAGAGAGAGAGAGAGAGAACGCACATGTGCACATATGTGCACATGTATGTTCATGTATGTGTATGGAAGAGAATTTATTATGTTATTTTATGTCAAAATAGTAGAAACAGCAGTCTCTGAGAGGCTAAGAATGCTGCAGTTGCTCAGTCCAAGAGGTTGTGTACCTTAGAAGTCACAATCTGATACCAAGAGTCTAGAGGGTTCCTGGAGAGTTGCTGCTCCTTGGTCAACAGTACCTGAAAATGCTAGTTGTGATTTCAGGAAGAATCGTTATCATCATCACCACCATCACCATCACCTTCACCATCATCACCACCATCACCACCATCACCATCACCCTCATCACCATCACCATCATCATCACCATCACCACCATCATCATCACCTTCATTGCAGCAGCAGCTGCAGGAGGGAAGGCCCCGGAGTCTGGGCTCCCACAGAAAGTGCTTCCCACAACAACTGAGACAACTCCTCCAGCAAGGCTCTCTGCTCAGGTGATTCTAATTTGTCATCATCGACATTAAAACTACCATCCCAAGGCAGGAGGCCTTCAATGGATGAGTTTTAAGGGAACAAAATATTCCTAACAACAGGTCTTCTGAGAAATAAAACCAGCCCATGAGTGTGTTTGTCCATCTGTATTGGAGAGAACATAAACTGGAAAACCTTTCCCTTCCGTTTCCAGCTACAGAAGCTTGAAGTGCGGTGCTGGGATCACAGCCCTGAGGAGAGCGGAAAGAAACTCAGTGGTGTACATTTCTTGCAGAGACAGTAAGAGTCACCTCGTGTCAGAAAGTCATTGGTTTTCCAGTGACAATAGTTTTCTCTTCTCTGGTCCAGTGCCATTATTCAGATTTCATGTGACGTTTAGGTGAGCTGAGGTGATGGGGTGGGGTGGGGAGTCGGGCTCTAAGGATCCACACCATGACTCACTCCTGGCCAGGTATGTTAGGCTCATAATTCCCAACAGGGATCAAACAGCCACAGTAAACACAGGTGTTCTTGGGGTGAATAAATGACGCCCCTACTTTCCCGGAGCTCACGTTACTGGAGGGCGAGTCCGGCACATGAAGATTACAAAGCAGATATTGATCAGGTGTCAGCGAGTCACACGCCGGGGATTCAACCAGCGAATGAGATGCAAACCATAACCAGGCTGGGGGGAACCTGCTCAAGATGCCTTTAATCTGAAGATGCTTCCGCGAAAGGGAGGGGCCCGCCATGCTCAGATCAGAGAGGTGAGGAACATTCCAGAGTTAGTTCTGGCGGGCTAAGGGACAGCAGAGCAACTGCGATTAATAATAATGTATTGAATATTTAAAATTTACTAAGAGAATAGATTTCAAGTCCGTAGCCAGAACGCTTTGAATGTGGCTGACCTTGTCTGATCTTCGAAGCTGAGGACGGCCATAGCTGGTTAGTGCTTAGGTGGAAAAAATAGATCTTTAATGTCCTCAGCATGCATGCATGCATGTGTGTGCGTGCACACACACACACAAACACACAAACACAAGACACACACAAACACACAAATACACATACACATACACACAAACACATATACAACATACACACAACAACACATAAACACACAAATGTACACAAATACACAAACACACATACACATACACAACACACACATACAACACACACACACACACAAATGCATTACACACCTTAAATATATGCAATGTTACTTGTGAATTGCACCTCAGTAAAGCTGGGGCAGGGGCATCACAGATGCCAAAGTGATACTCTGTAGGTCCTGCTTGCCATATAACCATGAGGCTCTGAGTTTAGATCCTCAACTCAACACCAGTGTAAACTGCCAAGCGTAGAAGTGTATGTCTGCAGCCTGTGCTCTCGAGATAGTCAGAAGGTTTCCTGGAGCTACCGTCCAGAGAGCTCAATAAACAAGGTCTCACAAACAAGGCTGGGGACAATACATGACATCTAGAGTCAACCTGCAGCCTCCACATGCACAGGGTCATGGATGCACCTGCACACACATGAACTCATCCCCACCCTATGTTCACACACAATATTACAGACTTGGAAGCAGCAGTGTACTACAGGGCACGCTTCGGTTCAGGAGACAGGTTTTAAAGAGGGCAGGTAAAGGAATGTTGCTGGTCAGGGGCTGTGGTGGGGTTCTGCATGTGCGTGTGGATATGGGGGTGTAGGGGAATGCATTGTATGTACAGACTTCCACCAAATATTTCTGTGGACCTGAAAATCCTTTAGAAATTCCAATGGGGGGGGGAGAGAGAGAGAGAGAGAGAGAGAGAGAGAGAGAGAGAGAGAGAGAGATGGAAGGGTCTATGTGTGTGTGGGGGGGCAGGGTTGGTTAGGTCATGAAGAACTTTGCAAGACCCAGTAAGGGTTCATCACTGTCTTCTAGGTATTCTTGTTATTCCTGCTATTTTCTCTGTGTAATGCGCCTTTGTGGCAACCCTCACCAACAGATGGGATTCGTTTCTCCAAGCCCTAGACTCTGGGAAGCCCTTCATATGGACCGCTTTGTCCAGTGATGTGGGCAAACAAGGGCGACTAAACCTGGGGCCGCCCTTGCTCATTACAGCTTGCTTCTCTTCCCTTGCAGCCCTGAGCTCATCACTGGTAGAAGCCTCTAGTAGCTTGATAGAGGAAGAGAGAAGCTACCCCAGCTAAGCCCCTCCTTGTTGATCAACTAGTCAGTTGTGAGACACATGAGAGGTCGTTCTAGGACAGCCTGCCATTCTGAGCACTGAAACCAGAGTAACTAGTCAACGCACCCATAGACTAATGAAAATAGACATATGACACTATAGACCACTAAATCGGGGCAGTAATGTAACAAAGATAATTAATTCATTGTGAGGAATACTTGCCAGCAGACTTGAAGACTGGAGTCCAACCCCTGATCTCATACTAGAAGTAGAGAACCAGCTCCTAGAGGTTGTTGTCCTCTGATCTCCACATGTGCACTGTGGCCTGGGCATGCCCACCCTCTTACATACGCGGTAATAATGAATTAAACTTTAAAATGATGGCCACTGCAGCCCCAGTGGAGAGGGCAGGTGGAAGGATGACAGCAGACGCCAGTGAGTGCTGGGACCATTACCAGAAGTCAGATGACGGTGATGACAGAGGCTTGGACTTGTTTAGAGACATCGGTGGGAACTACTATTCATCTTCTCTGGTTTCACCTTTGAGGTTTTTTTTATACCTCATGTGTTTGTTGACAACTCTGAAATGTCTGTGTCCTGGACCTCAAGCCGGATGCCCAGACTCCATCGCTGTGCCTTCTGGAAAGATCCACTGTGATGTTCAACCGATACTCTGCATCCAGTGGAGTTTGCAAGACCTCTGCCACCGTAGCCTTCTCATCCCCTGCCATTAACCATCCTGAATCTGCATCTGCTCAAGCCAAGCATGCTAAGAGTTTCTCTGGTGCCTCTCTAACACACCACACATCCTGTCAGCCATTAGATCCTGAAGGGTTGACAGCCACAGCGTGTAGTGACCATTGATCCAAGCCACCACCATTTCCCATCTGGATCAAGCCATAGCCTGACAGGTAACTCCGCTCGCTTCCACCATCGCCCGCCATGTCTGATTTTAGCTGCAGAACATCTTGCTATGAACAACCTGAATTTGTAACACATTGTAGTTATTTGCTTATTATTGAAGTAAAAAAATGTTTAACTCAAAATCGGGAATCTGGAGCCAGGTCATCTAGGTCTGTTCTGCGTTTCACAGAGCTGAAGTCAGGGTGCCAGTGCTCCAGTCTCCTATGAGGTTCCTGGTCCCATTCAAAGCTAAGGGTGTTGGCGACGCTCAGTCCTGTGTGCTTGCTTGACTAAAGTCCCCGTTTCTCCCTGATTGACAGCAGAGCCCCATCCTGAGTTCCCAGGCTTCCCTGCTCCCAACCACATGGCTTCACTTGTGTTTTACAGCAAGACCCCTTTATCTTCCAGGCTGGGCAGCAAGCAAGTGCTGTGGCTGCTTCCCTGGTTAAGGCTTTACCTGATTAGATGTAAGTCAGCTCATTAGAACCCTTATCTCAGGAAGGATTCCTAGCCATAGTCGTAGGGCACGCCCACACTTAATTGGAGGCAGGGTTACAGGGTGTGCACACTAGGGGATGGGGTTCTTAGGGCCACCTGGAATCTACTTTACACAACAATTTCAGTCGTGTTCTCAGGAGCACACAGAAGAGTTAATGAGAATTGGCTTGACTGGAAAGATCTGGGTTAAACAAAATAAGCAAGATTCAGAAACAGAAATATTTCCTGACTTCTCATAGAGGAGGAACATAGATTTAAAACCACACATGGCTGTGCGTGTGTGTGTGCGTGTGTGTGTGTGTGTGTGTGTGTGTGAGAGAGAGAGAGAGAGAGAGAGAGAGAGAGAGAGAGAGAGAGAGAGAGAATTTGAATATGCTTGGCCAAGGGAGTGGCACTATTAGGAGGTATAGCCTTGTTGGAGTAGGTGAGTCACCGTATGTGTGGGCTTAAGACCCTCATCCCAGCTGCTTGAAAGTCAGTGTTCTGCTAGCAGCCTTCAGACGATGATATAGAATGCTCAGCTCTTCCTACACCATGCCTGCCTGGATGCTGCCCTTCCCACCTTGATAATAACAGACTGAACTTCTGAACCTGTAAGCCAGCCCCCTTAAATGTTGTCCTTATAAGAGTTGCCTTGGTCATGGTGTCTGCTCACAGCAGTAAAACCCTAAGACAACGGATAGGGAAAGAGAATTGAAAAAAGAAAGCAAACAAAAGCAGATAGAGGAGGGAGAGGCAGAGAGGGCGGTGGGGCAGACACAAACAACAGCGAAGTATAATGACTCACTGTGAAGATGCTACAATAAAACCACCTTCAAATAGGTTCCTCTCCTTCCTCTGTGTGTACTTGCTTGTTTGGAGGATGACTTGTTGATTCTCCCCTCCCACCATTTGCGTTCTAGGGATTGAAGTCCGGTTATTAGGCGTGAGGGCTTTACCTGAAACCCACCATTTACTGCGTTGACCTAAAATGATGATATTGAAAAGGATCCCGCCCCAGAAAAATCATAAACTGGTGTTGCAGCAACAAAAGAGAATGTGGTGATAGCAACCCTGTTCTCTAAACACTCTGATAACATCTCATCTCAATGATGAGATGATGATGTATCTTGGGTCTCACACCATCTGGTCGTCCCAGCCTATCGGCCTGACCCCCTTCCTGCTAGCTCAAGCCCTAGATGTCTCTTCCTGGTTTCTGCACCAGTGAATATCTCTTCCCAGACCATGCTCCCTCCAGATACTGGTTCGTTTTGCTCTCGAATTTTACTTAATATTGTTTTATTTTAATTAAATTCTCAAGGGTGGAGGGGAGGGTTTACTTCAGATCACGTTTTAAGAAAGGATGCAGCCCATGCTGACTGGAAAGATGGGCAGCAGGACTGTGAGGCAGCTGGCCGTTCTGCATCCAGTCAGAAAACGCATGAGTATTATTTCTGCTCTTGCCCTTTTCAAAGTGAATGAATTTAAAGGTCACTATGGCAAGTGAACTAAGCCAGCATAGAAAAGAAAACAACACAGGATCTCACCTACTGTAGAGTCTTGAACCAAAGCCAACCTTAGGCAGTCAGTAGGAAGGCAGTTACTGGGAAAGGTCGGAAAAAGGGAAAGAAAGTTACAGTTTGTGGAATGACTGAATTCTAGAGTTCTCCCTCCCAACTTGGGGATTAAGGTTAGCATTGTTCTGCAAACAGGATTTGCTACACTGTGGATTTTAGCTGCCTTAGTCCTATACACAGGAAAAGGTAACTGGAAGATGTTAATTTGCTTCTCTGAGGTAATCATTTCACTATGCATATGCAAATCAAAGTGCTGTTCACCGTAAATGTATGCAAAGTGAACGTCAGGGAAGTTCCTTAGAATATGAAAAAGAAGATAAAGAGGAGAAGAAGGGGAGGGAACTGAATGGAGAAGCAGGAAGAAAAAAGTAATGAAGGAAAAAAAGGGAAAGGAAGGATAGATCTATGAATAGACAGATGGATGGACGAGAGGGGCAAGGAAGGAGAGGAAGAAGGATGAAAAGTAGAGCCATGGTAGGATCTCAGGTATATTATAGCAACCCAACAAAACCCAGTCACAGCACATACATACTATGTACACTCTTTTCTTTTCCTTTATTTTTTTATTTTATGTGTATGGGTGTTTTGTGTGCCTATGTGTCTATGTACCAGATGATGCTAGAGGAAGCCAGAAGAGGGTATCATTTGCCCTGGGACTGGAGTTACAGATGGTTGTGAGCTGTCATTTGAGTGCTGGAAACCAAAGCCAGGTCCTTCGGGAAGAATAGCCAGTACTTTTAGCCACTGAGCTAACTCTTCAGCCCCACATTAAAAAAAAAAAACCCAAATCTTAAAATATCAAAACTTGGGAGGCTACAGAGAAGGTCGACAGAGGGTAGTCTTAGCGGTACCTCCATTGACAAAGTGCCTCCATCTGATTGGCTTGTTGTGGGCAAATCTGTGGGGCATTTTCTTGCTTAATGATCTGAGAGAGCACAGCCCGCTATGGTGGCGCCACCCCTGGTCTGGAGACCCTGGGTAGCGTAAGAGAACAGGCTGTGAAAGTCATGGGAAGAAAGCCAGTCAGTAAGCAACACCCCTCCTTCAGCTCTTCAGTTCCTGCCTTCGGGTTCCTGCTTGAACTGCTGACCTGACTTAAAATGCAAGCCGAAAGAACTCCTCCACTCATCCCAAAGGATGCTTTGGGTCCTGCTGTTTACCACAGCAACAGAAAGCAAACTGGGCGAGAAGGTGATTTAATTTACTTGTTTGTTTGTTTCTCTCTTTCTTTCAAGTATGTCTCAGGCCTTGTGATGTGTCTGTCATTCAATACGCTAGACAGAAAAGGACGTGCAGCTTGGTAATGACGCATGGTCCCTGCCTCAGGAAGATTCATTCCGATATGGGGGCAGGCCCCAGAACTGACTTTGCAGGTCATTACTTCTCACTTTGATGAAGGCGTTATGTGAACTATGGAAAGGAAATCAGGGACTAGTCTGAACCTAGAAATACACTGTTAAAAATGACAGAGATGTTAACCTTGTGTTAGTCTTCAAGGTCTCAGAATAGGAATTTTTTTTTTGGATCCAATTTTATTGGACTTCAGCTCCTAACACCATTAACTTTTGTCCTAAGCAAGAAAAATGATGTGGGTCACTAATAATTAGAGTATCACTCCATGGCTCAGAACTCGGGAGTAATAAGCCCATAGAAAGCCAGCCTCTTTTTGATATGTGTTTAGTGAAGTTAGAAGAGGGAGGAAGAGAATATGCTCTCCCGACGACATGGGGGTATCATAAAGGACTGAGTCCCGATTGCACGGACACACTGGTGGTGCTTTCTAGTTTTTATTGAGACCCAACTCCTCTAGCTGTCTCCTATAAGGAGGCAGGGAGGAAACACCCAAGACCTGGGAAGATGGCTAAGCTTGGTGACCTCAGCTTGCACCCCAGAACCCACAACTCAAGTCTGTAAATCCCAGTTCTCCATCAGGAAGTGGGAGGCAGAGGATCCTGGGTAGTAGGAGGGCCAGTTAGGCTGGTGTCTAAGTCCCCAATGACAACAAGACCCTGCTTCAAACGAGGCAGGAGGTGAGACCAGACACACAAGATTGTTCTGGCGCCTACATATGCAGAGTGAAATGTGCACACTTTTCCTCAAATGCAAACACAGCATTCAAACATACAGAGAGAGAGACAGAGAGACAGAGAGAGACAGAGAGAGACAGAGAGACACAGAGAGAGACAGAGAGAGACAGAGAGACAGAGAGAGCTTTTCTTAGGCACGAACCCTAGACCCAGAGAGTGTTCTATCTAAACTGGATGGATGGGGAGAACATTAGGCCATCTTCACTTTTCCTTTTAAAATCTGGCTGGATGTTGGAGAGGAACCGTACATCCACACAGTCTGAGTATCTTCCACAAATTATTTATGAGCTTAAAACAGTACCTTTATAATAGAAGAAGCCCGCCAGACACGGCCAACCATCATCAGAGCTGGCATTACTGGTGTCAGGACAGATGTCCTGTGACCGCTGACAGAAAGCCCCGAGAAGGACACAATGTCATTTATGGGGTGGCTACCAACAGCAAAGAAGCAACAAGCCACCACACAGAGCTGGGCCACAAGTCACTGCAGAGAATGCAGGTCCCATAATATTTAAAGATGTGGAGGTCGAGGTGTAGGGTGGATATGGGAACCCACTGTGGGTTGTGCCATCCCTGGGCAGGTGGTCCTGCATTGTATTAGAAAGCAAACTAGTAAGACTTGCTCCTGGGGCTGGAGAGATGCTCAGAGTTAAAAGTACTGATTGCTCTTCCCAGGGACCCAGGTTCAAATCCCAGCACCCACATGTCAGCTCACAACTGTCTGTAACTCCAAGGTCTGACGCCATAACACATACGTGCAAACAAAACATCAATGTCCATGAAGAAAGAGAGGAAGAGAGGAAGAGGGGAAGAGAGGAAGAAAGAAAGAAAGAAAGAAAGGAAGGAAGAAAGAAAGAAAGGAAGACAGAAAGAAAGACAGAAAGAAAGAAAGAGTGAACGTTTCTCCATTGCCTCTGCTTCAGTCCTGCCTCCAGGTTTTTGCCTTGACCTCCTGCCCTGACTTCTCATATTTCTGGATGTACAAATTGTATCCTTTCTGCCTCTAAATTGCTTTTGGCGGTAGTGTTTATTAGAGTTATAAAAAGAAAACCAGAACAAAGGGGAAGACAAAATTTCCTTGTGCTGTTATTTTTATTTGATTTTCTTCAATATTTTTTTTGCGGAAGGGCCTCAAGTATCCCCGGGTGGCCTTGATTTCGCTATGTAGCTAAGGGTAGACTTGAACTTCTGAAACTCCTGTCTCTACCTCCTTAAACTACCTCTGCTGGGGTTTTAGGAGTATGCCACTATGGTGTTGTTGTTGTTGCTGCTGCTGCTGTCATTCTTGTTTGTGGTTTCGTTGCCAGGGATAGAAAGCAGGGCCTTGTGCATATGAGGTAAGACTCTACTAACTAAGATACATCCACAACCTCCCTCTGCTCTTCCGCATATTTTTTTCCCTTAACTTCAAAACTAAATCCAAATTTCAAATTTAGGAACCACATGCTTGGCATTGCGGACTCATGGATAGGCCTGCTTATACACTTTGGGTCAGATGAGGACAGACGTTTTCCTCAGCCCTGGAGTTTATTGAGAGTCCTGGGTAGATTTCAGCAACATGTACACACAGTAGCAAAGGTTAACACAGACGCTGAGGTGGGCAAATGCAGAGGAGACTCATGACTTAGTCTGTGAATGACCCTTGAACTAAGCCAGAGGGATGATGGGGAAGGGCTTAGGGAGTCATGGGTGGACTTGGGAGGCAGGAAGAACTTATATCCCTTTGTTGTTGTTGTTGTTGTTGTTGCCAAAATCAGTTCTCTACTCACTTCCTCAGCCCCAGGACTACATCTCTGAGACCCGCTCACCCTCTGCCACCTGAAGCCTTCAGCAATCAGAGACAGCAGGGGGACAGAAGGGCTGATGGGAGAGGAGCTACGGTGTTCACTGTATCCCAAAAATGCAGAGCTTGCTTACCTAGGAAAGCTTCTGCTGTTGTGAGCCTCTCCCATTTCCGCATCCCCCGGGGTTCACCATCACTAGGTACTTCTTTTACATCTTCATTCCTGGGATCACGGTGGCTCCCAGTCACGAGCATCTTCCCAGCTTTTGTGGATGTCCCAACTAACGGCTCACTCTTCTGAAAACAATGTCTCCTTGGGTTATTTTCAGACAAACTTGAAGTGCGACTCCTGTTTCTTGATTGGAGTGTCTTCTAATGCGCATGTGGGACTCAAGGCGAGGAGTTGGGAAATGTGGCTTGCACAGAGAAGACGGAGGGTGGATCAAAAGAGGCCAGCTCTGCCTTCTTCCCTATGATTTCAACAGCCCAGACCTCACAGCCAAAGCAACATTTGGTAGAGGAGAGACCAGAGCTGTGTGACCTTGGTGAGACACTTCATTTGCCTGACCTGCTTCCTCATTTATGGAAAGAGATTAACCTCGTAGGGTTAATGTGAGGCATCGATGGGCCAAGAGCAGACTCACCTCTGGTCATGATTGTCTGAGCCTTCATCCTTAGTGCGGCTGACTGTGACTGCCCTTCCCTCCTCTCAAGTCCTAATCTACTATTAATTCTCCATCATGTCTGCTTCTAGTGTGTGTGTGCTTGTTGATTTGCTATGACTCTCCAACTAAATCTTACACTGTTTCCAAGAGAATATCACCCTCCATGCCTCTGAGCCACTGCCAGCTTCTAGAGCTGATAGTTGGTAAAAGGAGAAGGGGATTTTTGATTGCCCTAGCTTTTAAACTTAGTTCTTTAAACTCCTCTGACCTCTCTGGCCCTCTTGGAATATTAATCTAGAACCAAGACAAGTGAAAATTCTTTTCTTCTTTTATTTAGTTATTCAAACGTATATTTTAACACTGTATGGGTAACTCTCAGTTGATGTTTTACATCTGTTTCGTTAACTAAAACCACGCAGAGAAGAGAAATCTGGAATGGGTATATAGTTTCCAAATTAAGCAACATTTATGAGCTAAGGCTGATTGGATGGTGCTCACCTTAAATCTCAACACTCAGGAGTCTAGGGAAGGATGGTTATGGCGTCAAGACCAGCCTATGATAGCTACAAGGCAATGTCAAGGGATAGATAGCAATACCAGTGTACCAATAGAGTGAGGTAGGCAAGACCGTGAAGACGAAAAGGAAGACAGCACTTCAGCTTTTGGCATAAAAGCCCCTCTCTGTGATTAGGTCTACTCCGACAGAAGGCCCCCCTCTGTGACTGGGTGTTGGGATAATCTTTTGGTGCTCTGTATAAAGGTTATCTTTGTATTAGTCAAATATTTATTTCTGTACTGGCAGAAATGTTTATTTCTGTACTGAGTTGAGTGGAGGCCAGACCTTGGTATTGCTATGTTTCGTTGGATCAGCACCTGCCTGAGTCTTTTGTAGACATTCTTCTCCATCGCCTTCTGATTGGTTTAGTAAATGGCCAACAGCCTATTATCAGAACAAGAGAGGAAAGGCAGGGAGTCTGGGCAGACTAGGAACTATGGGGGAAGGGGAATCAGGTGTGTGTGGGGGCGGGAGCATTCTTCAGCCAGACATGGAGGAAGTCAGATATAGCAGAACACACTGAGAGGTAAGAGGGCCAACTGGAGACTGCGGGTTAGGGTAGATAGGGTTGATTAAGTTTTATGAGCTAGTTAGGAAATAGCCGAAGTTATAGCCTGAGCTATTATAAATAATAAAGTCTCTGTGTCTTTCTTGGGAGTTTGTGGATCAAGACAGTCTGAAGGTAATTGGTGTACTTGGCTAGAAGCCCCTCTCTGTGCTTGGAGGAATTGGGACACACAGGTACCTCTCTGTGGTTGAGTAAATTGGGTAATTTTCCTGAAGGTATATCTGCACTGATTTTTTGTTTGTTGTTTGTTTGTTTTGTTCTATTCTGTTTAGCTTGTATTTGCCTATCCATCCTCTGCAATATAGGACTTCTCCATTGAACAAAAAAATTGTCCTTAAAGAGAAATGAGCTGTTTTAAAATAACAGAATTGGGGCCTCTGTTACCATAGCACCTGATAGTTTTCTCACATGGTCTCCTCTGTGTGCAATGCTCAGGGAGCTAAGGTGCTCACTGAAAATGAAAATTGTCTCTCATAAGCCAATGTTGAAGCACAAGGCATTGAGAAGTTCCTGGTTCCCTTGCCAGAGTCACCTCTGGTGTGACTGCCACTCAGGCCATCTTAGATGTGACCCGGATTTTCTGATTTCCTAGATAAGAAAACGAGAAAACTAAAACTTTGACTCAGACTCCCGATTGGCTCTGCAGAAGCACAGTAATTACTAAAACACGAGTGAGGTGTCACCGACTCTCCCTCCCAGGCCAAAGGCCCCGGATGAAGGACTGCCCTCACTCTGCAGCCACCCTGGACTCCAGACCCAGTAACTACTGCAGGGCTAAACCACCTTGTAGACAATGGTCATGACCCATCCAGGAACAGGTCATCGTCAGAGAGACAGATGTGTCGCCTCAGGGGATGACACGGATTTTAGATTAACTGTTTCTCAAACCGTCTTGCACCATCAGAGCTGAGACAGCTAGACCTCATTTGGAGTCAGACTGCTCAGTCGTGCAAACCTTTTTGCCACCATCCCAGTTCTGCTTTACCTTAAAGCCCGTGTAAGAACTCTGGAGATTAACTCAAGGATACTGGAGCCCTTGTTTGATCTTCCTGTTGTCAGATATCTGATCACATCGTGAACCCCAAGATTGTGTTGTTTACTTGAAAAAAGATCCTAGTTGTGGCGTGGCTTGGTCTTAGCACACACTTTTAATCCCTCTGGCTGGAATACAGACATGCCTAAGGCAGTAAACTCTGGAGACAACAATTACAGCCACAGAATAAAAGTTACTTTTACAATTTCCTATCCTCTCTCTCTGCTTAGTGCACACCTTTAATCCAAGGCAATGAAGGTAAAAGTTTGTAGACAAAAGAAAACACATATGAAGATGACGTCTAATTGAGTGGCAGGCAAACCGGAGATAGCTTTGACAGAACAGAGCATGCCAACTCTCGGGAGAGGAAGGGGCAGCCACTTAAGAGGCAGTGGAGAGAGGGGAGAAAGGAGGCAGTTTTACCAGGAGAATTTTACAGAGACAGGTTGAAGACGGAACAAGTTAGACACGGGTGAAGACGGAATGAGCCAGAGGATGAGAAGGAGCCCGCAGATTAGAACGAACTCCTAGCATTAGTTTGAGGTCAAGCAGAGCAATTCAGGAAGAACTGAGAGAAGCCAGAATCAATCAGTCAGCCTGGAGAGCTTTAAGCCATAACAGCTGCGTTGGCCAACCAGCCAGAGATCAGAAAGAACTAGGAAGGAGTGAACTTATTCAACAGCAGGTCTCAGAGGCTGAAAACATTTAGGACTAGATTAGAGTGTGCAGATTGTATGGAGGCTAGAAGCTTCCAAGACCAGGCCTAGGTTAGTAGACTAAGGCAGTAAGCTCTGGAGACAATAATTACAACAGCAGGATAAAAGTTACTTTTATAGTTTCTTACCCTTTCTCTGCTTTTCCCACCACTTGTCTCTATTGTCTCTCGGGATGAAGGCCAATCTTACCATGTTGGGGTTCCAAGACGTGGGGCTTCTCCCCTAAATCTCTGGTTACAGGATGACATGATACCATTGGGACTAGTCTTGTCTTGTGGTGGTCTTAGCTAGAGGATGGTGTGGATTCTTTGGTGTAGGTTAGAATTTACAGAAAGGAGGTTGGGGAAGAGGAAGATGAAGACTAGCAATTCCTATAGCAGTGAAAGCTTAAACTCATGCATTGCCCAGCATGTCATGAGAGGAACTGTCAAGGAAATTGTGCTTCACAGAGATGGCCAGTTTCACAGAAAGACACAAGAGCCTTTGGGAAGTCATCTTCAGTGAGTCTGTTTGAACTCCCTGGCATCCCCACCCACTTCTCTGCTTCCTATAATGGCAGAAGGATGTGTCTTCCTTTGTTTTCGGTGTTGTCTGGGGCTTTCGTGCACAGCAGGTCAACTGATATGCTTGTTAAAATGTGGACTTGTGGAACTCGGAATCTGAACTCTGGCAGGTTCACAAGATGGTGGCACAGGAGAGAAAGGAGCTCCTCACTGCCTCCTCCTACCATTGTGAGTCCTCACTGATGAGGCTCACAGCTGCCGCTGAAACCCAACCGCTTCTGGACGTGGAGGTTTACAGGACTCTTACGTGAATGAGTGCTGGTTACAGTTTTGGAAACATTTGCACATTCTCACCCATAGAGTTTGCAAAGTCCAGGCTGCTGCTCAAGTTCTCTGAGCTTCCTAAAGCAAACTGCGTAGAGGTGTGTGTACATGTGTTCACGCACGTGTGTACAGAGCCAGTGGGAAAGTGTTGTGAGTGGGAAGACATTTTCCATAACTAATAGAAAGCATTCGGTTCTGTAAATATTAACACACTGACACACCAGTTCTGTTCTGCTTGTTGAAAAGAACGGGTGACATGGACTAGTCTAAGGTCGGGTTCTTTTGGACTTTCCAAAGGGAAGTTAATTTTTGTCTTTTACAGTGAGAGTTTACAACTTCTAGTTTCCACTTGAAGAGTTTCCCTCCCCCAGTCCTTTGATACTTCTGTTTACTTTTTAAAAACTGCCCAGTGAGCCCAGGATTCTTTCCTGGTCAGTTGTATTTCTTACCCTTAATACAGTGCCTGAGTTGATCTGTTCCCAGATTTCCTTAGGGTGTGTTTACTGAGCCCGTGTGTGACTGAGACCACCAGATTCCACAGTGATCCGAGAAGGACCCCAGAAAGTTGTTCTCTGACCTACATACATACTCATGCCATGGCACAGATATGCCTACACACACACACACACACACACACACACACACACACACACACATACACACACACATGCAGACACAGAGACACACACACACATGGACACACACAGACACAGACACACATACACAGAAACAGACACAGACACACATAGACATACACACACAGAGACACATACACACACACACATAGACACCCACACAGACACACAAAGACACACACATAGACACACACACACACACGCACACACACACACAGACACAGACACACATACACAGACACACACAGACACACGTAGACATACACACACAGACACACACATGCAGACACAGAGACACACACACAGACACACACACACACACAGACACATACAGACACACACACAGACACACACACACACCAGTAAATAATTTTCAGTTATTTCTCAGCACCATCACATCCAGGCCCATAGCATCTAGGTGGTTCACTTCACACGATGCACACCTGGGTGATGGGTGGCTCCGCTCTGCTCTTTCTTCGGGAGCCAGACACACCTCTGTCCACAGAGGGGCAGAAGCAGTGAGGGATGTCTGAAGAACATCCCCACAGATGCGCTGCCCTCCAAGACACTCGCTCTCTTGAAGACCTCTGACAGAGGATACACAAGTTTGTGTCTTACAAGATGACTTGACTACCCTATAGCATCTGATGATTTTTTTCTAGCAGAAACTGTTTGTAGTGATACCAGTGAGTTTCATCCTTGGTCTCTTAAGATGTTAAGTGTTTGCAGTGACTGCTTCCCCATACTTATGGGGCAGCAGGGGTCTGAATACTTAACTCCTGATCTCCCCCGTGGGAAGCATGATTGAACATACTACTACCCTAAAGTCTTCAGCTCATGCCGTTCTGAGACAGAGAGACAGAGAGACAGAGAGACAGAGAGACAGAGAGACAGAGAGACAGAGAGAGGAGATACACAGAGAGAGGAGGAAGAGCTAGCCAGAGACAGACAGAGAGACGGGGAGAGACAGAGACAGACAGAGATACCTTAGGAAGGGGGTTTATGGCATAACAAAGTTAAAAGCCCAGGATTCCATAACAAAACCACCACAGGCTCGAGGCTTAAGGAAAGACAATGTATTTCTTGCAGTTCTGAAGATCAAGGCACACTGTCTGGGTTGGTTTTGGTGAGAACTCTTCCTGGTGTGAGGATGGCCAGCTTCAGTCATCCGTGTCCCCATGTAGCTTCTCTGTGTCCCTGGAGGTGGAAGCCTTGGGTGGAGTGCCAGTCTTCTTAGATCAGAGTCCCACTTCACGACTCCATCTAACACTGATTATCTCCCTAAATGCCCTGTCTCTAGATGACACTCCGGTAGCTTTAGAGGACTTTTGGACAGGCAAGATTTAGTCTGCCAAAGTCACTATGAAATTTTTAATGAATAAATATTAATTCAAACAATTTTGCATAAACCAGATAATAATTCCTCTAGCAAGAATCATTTCTATAACAGTAATTTGTTTTAATTCCCCTTATGTGGCAATCCAGGTACTTGTAGTAATTCCTTAGATTTTCTCTGTAGCTACAGTATATCTGCATAATCTATATAATTTATTTCTCCATATGTGTGTACAAACACTATAAAAATGTAGTACAGATACAAAGAAAGATATTTATATTTTGTATTTAAATCTGTGTATCTGTGATATATATATCCATACATAATGTTTATTGTATTTGTATATCTATATACAGTGTAAACATCCATACATATATTGATAAATAAAATTATAAAATGTGTTTACAAAGTGCGATGATAAGTTACTTCTATCATTTATACACAGCAGTGTGTCAAGGTTGGTGCAGGACTCCTCATCTACCTTACGTTATCCAACACAACTCTAGTCAGTCTGTCTATGCACTCACTTACGTGCATGCCTCCTCCTCTCTCCTCTCCCCTCCCCTCCTCTCATCCTCCCTTCCCCTCCTCTCCTTCCCTAGGCCCCTCCTCTTCTCCTTCCCCTCCTCTCCCCTCCCCTTGCCTCCTCTCCCCTTATCCTCTCTTTTTCCTTAGCCTCCTGTCCCCTCCCGTCTCCTCCCCTCCTCTCCCTTCCCTTCCTCCCCTCCCATCTCCCCCCTCCTCTCCCCTACCCTGTCACTTGTTCTCACCTAGATGACTAAACAGCCTTCCTCTGGCTTCCCAACAGAGTCCACTAGGTGCTTACCTTCCTCCCAGAGTCTAATCTAAGATGCTAGGGAAAGGGAAGGAAAACAGGAGGACGAAGCACAAGTCCAAGTGTCTACTATTATTGCCTTACTCTGTCCCTGACTGTCACCAAAGCACCCTGCCCAGCTGATTCAAACCCACTAGGCTCCCTGTGAGTTTTTTTCACAGGACTGCTGGTGTGAAGTTCTGGCGGTTCCCCACCATATACATTTGCACCCCCAGATTCCGCATCCACTGACAAGGCATGCCAAAGAATATCAAAGTCTCAGCTCTGGGGAGCTCTGAGGGTGTCTTTTGTATACAAGTATGTCTTGCTTGTGCTTGTTAGAGATGGTGTTTTGCTCCAAGGAGTGTGAGTTTGTGTGTGTGTGTGTGTGTGTGTGTGTGTCTGTGTCTGTACATGTGTGTATGTATGTGTGTGTGTCTGTGTGTGTGTCTGTGTGTATCTGTGCCTCTCTGTGTGTGTGTCTGTGTGTATGTCTGTCTGTCTGTGTGTATGTCTGTCTGTGTGTGTGTCTGTGCCTCTGTGTGTGTCTCTGTGTGTGTGTCTTTGAGTGTGTGTGTGTCTGTGTGTATGTCTGTCTGTCTGTGTGTGTCTGTCTGTGTGTGTCTGTGTGTATGTCTGTCTGTGCCTCTGTGTGTGTGTGTGTCTCTGTGTGTGTGTCTTTGAGTGTGTGTGTGTCTGTGTGTGTGTGTCTGTGCCTCTGTGTGTGTGTGCCTCTGTGTGTGTGTGTATCTGTGTGTGTGTGTGTGTGTGTGTGTGTGTGTGTGTCTGTGCATGCGAAAGCTCTGGTTAACGGTTAGAGGAATGTAAGGTGACTGTCCCGTCCTGTATGCGGCTCCTCCTTTGTTGTCTGCTGAGGCAGTGAGTGTGTGTTCACACTGTCCTTTGCTATCATCTGGGTTGAGTGTTTCCTTGGCTTTACTGTCATCTTGAGCCTTGTTTTGGAGGGCAGAAGACTGCTTAGGTCATGTTTAGGTTTTATAGCCTCATTTAGTGGAAATGGATCCTTTGGGCCCCGTCTATGCCCACTGCCTAAATTTAAAGTTCTTTTTCTTGCAGGTGGCTTAATTTATATTTGTTGATCGCTCAAAGAATGCAAATAACTGCACGGGTGACCTTAGGAGGCTGCCAGAGCCAAGCCAGTTATGTGAACGACTTGAACTCGGAAAAGCTTTTTGACATATTTTTAGCATTTCTACAAATACTCTTTTCTTGAAGAAAGGGTGTTTTTGGAAGTGTATACAGAGCTCATCCATGGTGAATTGTCAGATATTTCAACACTGTAGCACCACGGTAAGAGGAAAACTGAGCAGAATTAGAGGCCCCAGTCAATCACACGAGGGATTTATGGGTTACCCATTTTATCACATGCCTTCATATTCACTGAGGCAGGTGCACACGTATGCCTCAAATGTGAACATTACCGAAACGAACAGAAAATTATAGAAGACAGAAATAAATCATTGTTCATGATTTCAGATCTTTCTCTTCAAAATTGCCTTCAACTGCAGTTAACGAGGAAGTCAGGCCGAGCCTTTTTACCATGGAGTCTCTGCATTTCTTTGGGTTGTTTGTTTGATTTTGGTTTATTGAGATAGGATGTCACTGTGCAGTGCAAAATGGCCTCCAACTCAACCCCCCCCCACCTCAGTCTCATGGCCTGAGGTTATAGGAAAGCACTTCGATTCCCTGTGACTGAAACACCCTCTATAGATAGTTTTATTCTTCAAGAAAAATGTGTCTGTTGAAATTACAGTAACAATGGCACCGGGGCTTGTTTGGTGGTTAAAGAACTTGTGGTACCAGCAAAAGGAACAGAGTTCAAATCCCCAGAATCCACATAAGTGCCAGTTGGTTATTGTTCGTGGCTTGCCGACAATTCTAGCCTAGGAAAGCAGCAAGGAGCAATCTTGGAACAAGTGGGCTAACCAGTCAAACTAGGTGTATTGGTGAGCGGGGGTTGGTTGAGAGACATTGCTTCAAAAAATGAGGTGGAGAATGGTGGCCCAAGCCTCAGCCTCTCCCGGGAAAGCATGCTCATCTCTGACCCGAAATCCTCTCTCGTTTGAATGAGAATAATAACCCTAGCCTTGCCCGTGTCACCGAATTTTTATGAAGATCAAAGGGATAATAAATGTGAATTTTGAAAATTGTAGATCAGTATATACATAAGGTGTTATTAGCATATTTAACAGATGCAAATGATGGTGTATTAATTCAATCTGAATACATTTTTCCACGAGAAAGACAAGACTACATGTTATGAGAAAATGAGGCCTATTTGTTCTTGGAATTCCCTCTTCTCAGTCAATCCAAAAACTATGTTGTTGTTGTTTTAATTCTGTTTAAATGTATTCTCATTCATCCAATAGCCTCTGTTCTAAAGTATTTAAGATTCTAAGAAAAGATATAACTCATGTATTACATTGTATAATCTCCCTGAGATCTCACCCTCAAAGTAAGTGTGAGTTACAGGCTACATGCAGAGAGTGTGGAAATACTTGGATTAATGGGTAAATCCGAGCTGTAGGCAAGGTTAGCATTTGTAAGTCTGATTTTAAATGTTTCAAAGACATAGTTATATGTTCATAAAAACATTGTTGCAAATGGATCGTATTGTTGCAAAATACAATCAAGGCTCCATCACCTACTGTCCCAGGCAGCATCTCTTGTATCCAGCATCACGTCCAACACTTCGTTGGCTGTAGTGGTTTGTGACTGTAGTGCCAGCTACCCAAGACATTGCACACACTCATGTGCATGTGTGTGTGTGTGTCGATGCCAGAGGTCAGCCTCAGTGTCTTTCCTCAGGCGCTTTGAGATTTAGACAGTGTCTCTTAGGACTGGAACTCACCAAGTGTGCTACCTGGCTGGTCTCAGGCATCCTCTGGTCTCCACTCACATAGATGTGAGATTATTGGGGTGGGGGTGGGGCTTTCTGCCCAAGTGTTTGCTTGGGGTCCTTGTGGTTGTGCACGAAGTTCTTTTCCAGTCCAGCCATCTTCCCAGACTCTGCTCAAGAGGTTCGAATAAAGAAGAAAATCTATTTGAATTGGTCACACTGAACAGAATCCTAACGAGATCACCATCAATCTACCTATAATTTGTCCAACATTCACAAACTTTGCTCATCCTGTGGGGTCCAGTGGTCAGGAGCCACACATGGCTGCAGATGCTATTACTGAGTCCAGTGGACGATGAGAACCATTCTGATGCCCAGAGCACAGCAATGGGAGAAAATCCAGGCCATTGCCCTCCATGGCAGCAGGGATGATACAATATCCATTTTCAAAGAATGTTTTCTGTTCATCCTCAACGAGGAGGTGGTTTCCTTAGCACCTCATCCAGGGCTCTGACAGGAGCTTGAGTCTAACCATGCCCAAGGAATTAAACGGGAGCACACATAGACAATGCAGAAACATTTTGCATATCCTGGTGTAATAAGTAATAATTCAGTTAGATGTAGATTATTCTTTTGTATGGATACTTCCTTATACGAGAAGTAATCCCAAAGATTCCTATTTTATTTTAATACTTTCTCCACAACAGAAAGAGAGAGAGAGAGAGAGAGAGAGAGAGAGAGAGAGAGAGAGGACTCTTTTATGTCTTTGATGCAGACTCTGTGATCTTTACATTTGACCTTGTTTATGTTTTTCCAGAAGTCGTGTGCAGCACCGCTGACACAGTCAATAATATAATCCAATCATCAATAAGCTACAAACTCCTTGTTTATTAATACACGATTAAAATGTATATGATAAAAAGATATTGACTGCAGCTAACTGTATGGATGACAACAGCAGTTAAGACTCAGTTCTTGATCACCTTGTGGGCCGGGCACCTCAGGAACATCGGTGGTCTGTGGAAAGTCATGGAGTTGCAGCCTTTCCGTAGGGTTTTCAAGTTTTTATGTATTACTAGGGGTGTGTGTGTGTGTGTGTGTGTATGTGTATGTATGTATGTGGTATGTGTTTATGTGTGTGGGGGGTGTGGTATGTGTGTATGTGTATGGTATGTGTGTGGTGCATGTGTGTGTTTGTGTGTATGTGTGCTGTGTGTTTATGTATATGTGTGTATGTATGTATGTACGTGTGTGTATGTGTGTATGTGTGTGTATTGTGTGTATGCATGGGTGTGTGTGTGAGAGAGAGAGAGACTTATGGAGGAAGCCAGACTACCTGCCAGTCTTACTCAGAAAGAACTTTACCAACTGAGTTCCTTCACCTTCCTTCTTGCTTTGTGTGTGTGTTTTTTTAAATTAAAACCAATTACTGAGATTTGCTAAGTTTTGTTTTATCTTTGTCAGTTTTTATCTTAGACATGGCTTTACTTTTCATTTATTTATATACGTTTTTAAAGACACAGAATTGAGATGCAGACCCAGCAGGCCACAGACAATTCTCCTGCCTCGGCTCTCTAAGTGTTAGAATTACAAACGAGTTTCAACACAGCTAGGATTTGGGTTCACTTGCGAAGCTCTAAAACACCAACAATTATCTGTACAGACACCATGGCCCTGCCTCCTTATTAGGTTTTGATGATACACAAGTAGAGGATAAAATCTTCTAAGTCAAGAATCATGTTGACCGATGAATAGAATTCTCCAAACTTACCGTTTCAGTCAGTGTGCTACTTCTGTGAAGAGACACCAGGACCACCACAACTTACAAAAGAAAGCATTGAATTGGGGCTGGCGCACGGTTTCAAAGGTTTAGTCCATTATCATCACGGGGTTGGGGATGGGACGTAGAGGGGCTCAGGCAGACATGGTGCTGGAGAAGTTGCTGAGAGTTCTACATCAGGATCTGCAGGCAGCACCGTGCCCAGCTTTAACAAAGGCTTTCTGCTCTTTGTTTTAAATGGCAGTGGGAAATCGAATCATCGCCTTGGGAATGTTCGCAAGGGCTATGGTACCGAGTTACATCTCTGGATTGAATTTGGCCGCACTCCTCTCGTTGACAGTTTCCTTATAGAATGCAAGTTTTCGATCTGTCCTGGAACTCAATGTGTAACCCCAGTTGGTCTCAACCTTTGGTGACTTCCTGCCTCTACATGGGTGCTGGGCTAGAAGGCGTGCCATGCCTACCATGGCTTTCCTTTTGAGGGGTGACTTCACTGCGTTCCACCTTGGAAGCTGGTATCTCGTGTATTTTTTTTTCCTCAGCTCGTGACTTCCTTTCTCTCTTTCACTGATGTTGCTTTGTTTCATTTTGTTTTTTGAGCCAAAACTGAATGTAACTTTTCTCCTTGCTTTTCAGAAGTTGAAAACTACTATCCTTTCTTCATCTTTAATCTTCTTGTTTGAACAAGGCCTGCGTGGGGACATTTGTGCTGCTTGAGTTCTTTGGGCTTCTTGAACCTGTTGTTTGGTGTCTGGTATTAACCTGGGAAAATGTTCGGGCACCGATGTGCGTGTCCACTGTTCAATCCATCTCTTCCTCCTTTTCCTCAGGGGTCCCCAGATGTGTGTGCTGTCCTTCCCCAGCTGCCTCACTGGCTGCTCTTTCTTTTGTTCTAGTCTCGTCCATGTGACTGTGCAGTTTAAGGAATTTCAGTTAGGTCACCCTCAAGCTTGGGATATCTTCCTGCAGCTGAGCTTAGCCCACGAGTCTGACAGGCCAAGTATTCTCTCCATTTTCTCTCTTTGAAACGTCTCACCTTCCCTCTGTGCCATTCCCATGTCTCTGCTGGCACAACTCGCATGTTCTGCCATGTTGTCTGCTTCGTCCTTTGACATTCATAGCACAGAATGTCCTTTGACATTAAGCACATTTCTTAAAATTTCCAACCTGCAGCTGGGGTTGTAGCTTAGGTAAAGCATTTGCCTACCTTGCATGAGGTCCTGGGTTCAATTCCCGGCAATGGAAGCATAAACACTAACCGACAGGCAGGCACATTCCTGGTCTAACCTTGCCGGCTTGCTGACACACATGAGATTGTTTCTGATGTCTATTTACTCTCTTCATACCCTTGTGACATGCCTTGTGAGTTTTTATTGAAAAATACATGTGACACCTTGCATGAAAGAAACCAAAGAAGTGGGGGTGGAAGGTGGGGAGTGGGGTGAGAGAGCCTCTGGTAGTTATAACTGTTCCTCAGGGGTATTCTAAAGTTATGAACTCCTCAGTGTCAGCCTTTTGCAGATCTTGTGTTCCTAGGTGGTGACCTGGATTCTCAGACAAAACCATGGGTGAGGGGGTTGGATTGCTCCCTTTCCTGATGGTGGGAGGCTTGAGGGAGCTGAGTTGGTTGGGAGGTTTTAATATAAACATGAGGCTCTGAAAAAAAGTTTCCCCCCACAGTAGGACTTCATGAGAAAAACCCAGAAAGCCATGGAGGGCCGGGTGATTCCCCTTTCTTATATAGCATGGTTCCTGCTGGGTCACTGTGTGAGTCTGGCAGAGTTCCAGATAGTGAGTGGGTTCCCGTGAGGTCTGGCCACCCTAAGCTGCCCGCATTTCTCAGTTGTACTTCAGGTTTTCTCACTGCAGACCTGTTCTCTTTTTATCTCAAAGACAAAGGAGGCTATGCAGATGCTGAATGGGTAAAATGCTTGCCACCATGCAGGGATGAGGACTAGGATGTGGATCCTCAGAACCCATGTGAAAGCCAGATGCAGCATGCACGTTTGTAACCCTACACAGCTACAACAAAATGGGAGGTGAAGACAGGAAGAACCCAAGAACTTACAGGCCACACAGCCTAGATTGTGCCAAGGTGAGCAGAGAGAGACCCTGCCTCAGATAAGGTGGATGGCAAGAAGCAACCTCTGAGTTTGACTTTGCCCTTTGTAGGCACACTGTGGCAATCGTGTATCCAAATTCTCTCTCTCTCTCTCTCTCTCTCTCTCTCTCTCTCTCTCTCTCGATCTCTCTCTCTCTCTGTGTGTGTGTGCGTGTGTGTGTCTGTCTCTGACTCTGTCTCTCATATACACAGTGGGGGGGGATGAGGGAAGGAGAGGCAAAGAGACAGAGAGACACAGAGAGAGACGAAGGCAAGAAGGCAAGAAGGAAAGGTTTCTTCAAGGTAACAGTTTTAAATGCTAGGCCAAAGCCAAGAGTTCTTGCTCATGCTCTAACTCTCCCACTATGCCCAGTGGGGTATTCTTTGCATTTTGCCTCAGCTCATTGGTAAATCTTGCTTCAGAGATTCCTTCGGGTTACAGAGCAATGCTCATGCTGTGTTAGACTTGACTGGGACGATACAGATGGAGCAAAGCTACTCATCTCTAGGATGAGGTGCTCCCTTCAAGCCACACTCCTGGTGACCCAACTGTCCAGCAAGGCCCTGCCTCTTACATCAACAGGGTTATCAATGGAATGATAGATTAATCCAATGATAAAGTCCACACCCTAAGGATCCAGTCACCTTTCAGTCAGTGCCACCATCTGGGAGCCAAGTTTTCCCGAAGGTTCATGCCTTTGTGAAGGATGCCTCACAGTGACACATGATTCCCTCTATTCCAAACTTAATGCTACAAGTAACACAAGCAACTTGAACGCTACATAGTTTTCCTTGGGTGTGTAGACTTCTCTTCATACTTAGATGGCCATTATGGTCATCTCTGGCACACAAGTGTCCAGGGCTGACTTAATTTAGAGATGTCATGTATGACTTTGGCATAGATACAATTGACCACAGATCAGATCTGGGCCATGTTGTAATTTGAACGGTTAAGCTAGCCTCAGTCACCAGGCAATCTAATTATTATTATTATTATTATTATTATTATTATCATCATCATCATCATCATCATCATCATCATCATCATCATCATCATTATTTTACCAAGGGCAATAACATTGACATAATTCCCCACTACATAATACAAAGCAACTTCTTTTGCTTATGTCTACATTATACTCACGTTTTATGGATGTATGTGGAATACATAAGTATACCTTTTGTGCATGTGTTTGCACGTTTGCTAACACATGCCAGAAGTCAGTGTGCGGTGCCCTTCTCTCACTCTCTGCCTTATTATTTGAGTCTCTTACTAAACCCTAAAGTTCATTGATTGGCTAGACTGACTACCCAAGAAATCCAGTGACTCCTCAGCCCTAGGGTTACAGGTATGCTGCTGTACCCAACTTTTTGTATGATTGGCAAAGAATAAACTTATTTCCTCAAGTTTTGCTTAGTAGAGAATCTCCCGACCCTCGCTATTTTTTAGTAAATATATATATTATATATAATATATATTTAGTCAATATATTATCCTAATATATTGACTAAATATATTAACTAAATATATTGACTAAATATATTAGAATAATATATTGACTAAATATATATAAACAATTATCAAATATATATGATTAATAAAGATATATGTAATATATAATTAGTAAATATGTGCAATATATATTTAGCCAACATATATTGACTAAATATATAAACAATTATCATACATACACACATATGTATATACATACAAGTATTTGCTTAGGGTTCCAGAGAGCTAGATGTCAGTAATGGTGGAGATGTGGAAGGTACAGTGGCAGAGACAGGAAACTGCAAGACCTCTGTGAGGTGGGGTGAAGGTATAAACACCCAAAACTCCAAAAATACTTTCCCCAACCAGGTCAGATTTCCTAACGGTTCCATAATCTCCCCAAACAGCGCCACCAGCTGAGGACCAAGTGTTCAAACACCCGAGCCTGTGGGGACATTTCTCCTTCAAACCACAACATCCTGCTCCTGTTTGATTCTAAGTGGAAATGCTATCGCCGTTGTTTCCCAAATAACTGTTGCTTGCTGAAGAGTAAAACCAATTAGGATTCAGTTGAAGACTGAAGATCTTTGCAAATTCCTGGGGAGGTCAAATCAATGAACCGGCAGTATTTGTAAACATCTGGAAATGAGACATAAAAATAGATTATCGTTTAGACTCATGCATATGTATGCGTCACTGTGCGTGAGAGTCTGTACAGTATTGCACACTGGTACTTCTACGCGGCTTAGGAAAGGGGGAAGGCAAACATGTCTGTCATTATTGTCAGCTTGTTTCTCCTTCTACATGACTTTCTTGCAAATCGAAGAACAGTAATGATGACAACATAAATTGTTTCCAAAAGGAAAAGCTGTAAGTGTCCTCGATGGCCAGCACAATCTCTGAGAGAATTCCTTCTTCTAAGATTTCTGATTGGTTTGTGTGGTGGTTGGAATATGCTTGGCCCAGGGAATGGCACCATTAGGAGGCGTGGCCTTGTTGGAGGAAGTGTGTCTCTGTGGGTGAGCTTGGAGCCCCTCCTCCTGGTGAGACAGTCTTCTCCTGACTGCAGTTGGATCAAGATGTAGAACTCTCAGCTCCGCCAGTGCCATGTCTGCCTGGATGCCGCCCTGCTTCTGACAACGATGATAATGCACTGATCCTCTGAACTTGCAATCTAGTCCCAACTAAATGTCCTTTATGAGAGTTGCCTTGGTCGTGGTATCTCTTCATGGCAGTGGAAAACCAGAGGCAGTTTGCAACGCCTTTCCCCCTTCCACTCTGGTGGAAACATCTGAGTATAATTCAAAGTGTTCTCTGGAAATTTCATGACATATTAGCTTTGAATAGAAATGAAAGTGTTTTTTAAAAAGTATACTTATGTTGATATTCCTGATTTGGGTGTCTGGATTACCCAAAATTCAAATGCTGTCTTCCTTCCTTCCTTCCTTCCTTCCTTCCTTCCTTCCTTTCTTCCTTCCTTCCTTCTGAGAAAAATAAAACCAGTTGTAATAGCATAGCCCTGTACCCCAGCCCTTGAGAGGTAGAAGGAGGACAATCAGAAGTTCAGGTCCAGCCTCCACTATATATCAAATTTGGGAGTAGCCTGGGCTGAATGAGACTGTACTTTCAAATTTAAAAAGAAAGAAAGAAAGGAAGAAAGAAAGAAAGAAAGAAAGAAAGAAAGGGAAGGAAAGAAAAAGGAAGAAAAGTAATGAAAGAAAAGAGAAAAGCAGACAACCCCCCTCCCCCCATGATTTAATAGCATCAGACAAATTAAGCGCCAAGTTCATTCTGGTTTCAGCTTTAAAGTTTGGATCTTGTTACGAAGGCGAAGAGTCGTTGTAAAATACAGCACAGGTGAGCTGATCACACTGTGGAAACTGAACAGTGGTCCCAGCACTGGGCTCATAGCGCATGGAACGGCCGCCATCTTCCAGAAGGCTTCCTTACTTCCAGACAAGGTCTAGTGAGATTCAGTGGGTCACCCCTCCCAAGCACGCAGTAAAGACTGTGACTTGAAGACTTCATGCCACGAAATGTCTCTCTGGAGCACTGTTCACTCAGTAGGGTTACTTGTATTTCCTCCTTTTAAGTTTTTATTTTGTAATATTGGAAGCCTAGTCTTCCGTGGCCCAGGCTACCTCAATCAAAGGGAGGCATTGTGATGCCATTCCTTTCCTGACTTCAGACTTGCACTGCCAGGTTTCTACCTCTAGATAACTCTTTTATTATATCGGACTCACTCCTAATCCATTATCCTAGTTTAGAGAAATAACCAGGGAGGTAAGTCACTTCGAGGCTCAAAGACCAAACATCTCCCAGAGAAACCTGTCGTTATGAGCCAATGAGGTCCAATGGGTCTCTCTAAAGGGTTTCTTGCAAGCCACTTACCCACTTCCCTTAGGACAGAGGGGGGTGGGGGGAGGATAAATGTTCTTAATGCTATGCAGCTGCTAATGCATATGCATGCATCATGCAAATGTCCCCAGCAGAAACCCGTTCTTTAGTTTAAACCTGCAATAAAAAAAAAAAAAAAAAAACTTTCCAAATCAAACTGCTGACTCTTTTTTTCCCCCCTCTATCCTTATCAAAACACCCAGCATACATTTTACCGGGCCTAGCAAATCAAAAGAAAAGGCAGCTGCAGTTACCTACCCGTGGCTTGTTCCCCTAGATATCAGGTGTTTGCTGTAGTTTTACAGATCAATTGGTGAACTGAAGTTGGTAACTGGAATCCCCAGAAATTCCAAGTGAGGCTGTTTGGGCGGCGGTGTTTTGAGATCGCTTTCCTGAGGCCTTGTCTTTGTAGATGGACACTGTCATTTACCATCAGGACTGAGCTTTAACCACGCGTAAAGATGGGCTTCCTTTACATCTTTATCTAAATATCCAAAGACCTGGCCAAACAAACCGAGGGACACTGGAGTCTAGAATGGTCCTGTCTGGGTCATCTTTTCTACGCTTTTTCTAAAAATAAATAAATAAACAAACAAATCAATCCAGATTAATGAGGGTGGGAGGTGAAAAGAGGGGAAGAGAGAAGGAAGAAGGAGGGGGAGGGGACGGGGCAGGAGAGAGGGAGACAAAGAAAGAGAGAGGAAGAGCAAGAGAGCTAGGGAGAGGGGGCGGGAGAACGGGAGACAGAGACAGACAGAGACAGAGAGACAGAGAGGAGAGAGATTTGGGGAGCGACCTTGTCTCAGTAAATGTTCTAAGGCGCCGGCCTAGTTAGAGCACACAGCTGTGACTTGAGCGTGACATTGTCTTTCATCACACTGGTTCTGAGCATGTACTGAAAAGTTCTGTGTTGGGGAATGAAAAATGTCAAACAAGAAACTTCCACTGTTACCTGGAGGAGACGTTAAGGAGTAGCTGGGGAGTGATTCACTCCGACATCTTTATGGCTGGGAGAAGGAATACAACTCTGACATTTTTTATGGGCTTGTATGCGGAAGCTAAGCATTGAGCAGAGCAAGGCAGTTGGGATTAGACACGGAAAGAGAAAATGAGTTCGTATCTGGGGATTAACCCGCATTTGTGCTCTACAGGGAAGCGGACTAGACACTCTCTTGGAAGGCAGCTCTCCGGGGAAGCCATCAATTCTGAATGAGATTACTTAGGGTGAAATTGCATATCTCCAGGAGGCTTGTCTGAACTGCTCTGTGGGTTTCCCTCTCCCGCTCCTCGGGGTTAGGCTGGCCTTAACCGGCTGAACAGAACGCCCGGGAGGAGGAGCCTAGCCTCTGGGAAAGGCCTAGAGAACTCGAGTCACTCTTTTTCTTTGCCCTTGCTGGGCGGGATCCAGTCTTTTCCCCTCTCCATCTAGGACCCTGGAGTTAGGGGTTTAGTCTCAGAGTGCCTGGGGCGAAGGGAAGAGGTTGGGAGGAACTGGGCCCCAGCTTCAAAGGGGCAGTAGATCCCGCTCTTCCCTCCCTCCAACCGGATTCTCGCTATTTTCCAATTCATGACCAGAAACTTAGTCCATTCAAATAGCCCAGAGGCCAGAACCCAGGCCCAAAATCAGGTTGTATAAAAACCGGCTTTGTCCAGTCTCTGCTCCTACTCTGCATTCCCCTGGTCAAGTCTCCGGGAAAGACGTAAGACGCCCGCCCAAGCGTCCGACTATCTGTTCTGTTCCTTTGTTATTTTCCTAGAGGTGAAGCGAGAAAAACCCTTCGCAGAAAGAGAGCGAGCAGTTGCGATTTGCACCCGTCGTGCCCCTGGACGCAGGCAATTCCTCGCACGCATCTGGCGCCGCGGGCCCAGGCGCTTCCAGGCGCCTTAATATCCATAATTCGAGGGGGAGGCTGGGCCGCTGCTTCTTTGCCAGGTCAATGTGTTAATTAAAAGTTGGTCCGAGTTGGTCAGCACGCAGTCCCAGATGTGCATAACAGCATGCAATTAACACATAAAGAAAGTCTTTTTGAAGATACCAGAATTGAACACTCACACACACACACACCACACACCATACACACACACACACCCAACACACACACACACACACACACACACACACACACACACACACCACACCACACCACACACCACACACCCTTAAAGAAACTCCACCCTACTCCAACCCCAGAACCGGAGCTAGCGTTGGCAAATGCTGGAAACGTCATTAAAAGACGCAATTAAATGTGGGCCGCTGTTCTTGGAAGGATAGGACTAGGAAGAAGAATCCCTAAGTCTATATGTCTCAAAAAATAAATAGCAAATTGATTTTTTTTTAAACAGGATGGGCAGGGAGACCGGCTTCGGTCAGTTCCCACCCCATGTATATTAAACAGCCGGCGAGAAGCGGCTGCGTTTCTCGGTGACCCAGCGAGCGCAGGGAGTCCCCGGCCACCGCTCCGGTCCGCACGCTACCGCTGCCGCAGCCGCTGGCAATTGCAAGAGGGGCCTCTTGCAGCCAGATTGCTTCCCAGACCCAAGGATAATTACGGCGCGCTCATTCGCCTAACGTTCTTCATAGCTTCAAAGAGTGTAGGGAAGTGAGGATGGGGTGCCGGGTGGGGGGTGGGGCGACAGTCATTTTAGATAAATGCATTTATATGAGAAGTAAACGCGTGTGTGGAGAGACTTAATATGTCACAGACCCCCGTAGGAAGAGCCGACCGGCTGGCACTGGCCCGAGGCTGCACCTGCCTGCCGCCTGCCCGTACATTTCTGCCTTTGCACCGGGCTCTCAGGAACCCCCTTGACTTTTGGCTTTGGCTCCCGTTGGTTCACTTAATGTGACTGGTGGAAGGTGCAGGTCTCAGAACCCAAGATCGCCATTCAAGAGTATTGGTCCTATCTTCTCTCCAGTTGTTAGCTCCCCGTTCTCCTGCCTTCTGTGACGCGCTCTTCCCCATAGCACCCCCACCCACTTAATCTATAATTAGGTTTCCCACTCCACCCTCAGTTGAAGCCAGACCAGGCCTTGGTAACCCCACATGCAGCCTCTTACTGTTTCTCATCCAAGACATCAGGGACAACAAGTGACCCTATCCACTACACCCCCAGATCGGGCCTCCGGACAGCAATTCCAACCAATTAATTCTGAGTGCCTATAACCTAAAGGGTGTGCCTTGTGGATGACACCCAGAAACCTGGGTGTTAGGGGTGCATGGGTAAAGACGGACAAGAAGCAAGACGGAAAGGGGTCAGCGATAGATCCTTCAGAAAGGACCGATCTGTTGGGTGTGAGTTTGAAAGCAGAAGGAGCACTGATTTAAGCCCGCACAGCCTCTTAGTTAACTAGAGTCCGACTCCCCCCTGTCTTTTTTTTTCTTTTGTAGGATGCAGAAGGTGAATAATGAAACCATTTTGCTAATAGTTTATGAGCCATGAGATTGGAAATGTATATGGGTAGACCGAAGCACCAGACGAAAATCATCCGAGACGCGCGAGGCTTGGCAGAGAGGAAAACCCTCCCAGTCCCCTCTTCGGAGCCTGGAGCCGAAAGGCTAGCGCTTCTCCCTCTCCGCTCCATCCCAGGGCAGCAGCGTGGCCCACCCTCCCTCTAGCTCTTCACGCTCCTCGTCTCCCCGAGGGGCTGGAGCGAGAAGGAGATGAATTGGGGTGATGGCAAGATAGCTCGACCGGGAGATAATCGTTATCAGCAGGATTTTTCTTCCAGTGATGGGATCTACAGAGATCTATCACGCTAGGCAGCTTTCCCCCCAGGGCATAAAACAATGGGCGGGAAACTGGCACTGGGGGCAGCCGTGGGGACTCTGTCTGTACGTCCATCAAGTACATCCCCCTAAGGCCTGTTTCCCTGCGGTGAACACACCCAAAACCTTCCAGAACACACATGCTCTTCCCGCAAGTTTTCCCAGCCTTTCTCCGTGCACGGCCTCCTCAATTCCAAAACCTGGGAAATCAAGGCGGGATGCAGGGGGACACCTGCGGACGTGGGGGCGGGGCGAACCGGAAAACGGTGAAAGGTGCTCCCACAGCGTGGACTCACCAAGGGGTCGCACAGCCTAAAGATATCCTCACAGTAGGCTGAGAACCTTGGTCCACAGCAGCAGCCCCCGGAAAAAACTGCCCCGTTGGTGGCAGGGCGTCCCTAAGAGCAAAGGCGAGGCTAGAGGGGAGGAGGAGGGTGAGGGCGAGGGTGAGGGCGGGCTCGGTAGGAGGCTGCGGGCTCTAGGCCCAGCTCCCAACCGGTTCAGCGTCCGCAGCGGGAAGGCCAGGACGGGTGCGTAGCATTGGGCGCACAAGTCTGGCAGGGGGGTCCCGCGTTTCGGCCCTCCGTCCCTTCCAGTCTGGGGGCTCCTTCAATATCTTTATGTGCCCGGGCAGGGGTTGAGGGCCCAGTGGAGCCCGGGAAGGACTCATGGACCCCCAAACTGGAGGGATGTTGAGGCGGCTCGAGTGGAAAGGCAGGGGCATACGCTTGGTCGTAATTGGCGGAGAGGACGCGCACGCACCGGCCTGTGTGGACTCGTGGGCTGTGAACACTGTGGGGCGGCAAGGGCTGCTGCCTAATACCCCTTAGCCCTTTGGCCTTTTCCGTTGGGTCCAAGCCAGGCTGGACTCTTGGGCAAATACGCGTAGGGATCATGAGACGACAATTGGCAGGACGGGCCGCTGGGAAAGGGCAGTAAAGGAGAGTGACTCTCACCCACGGAGTACGACATCTCCAGCTCGCAACCGACACCGAGAACGTTTGACCTTTTCGTGTGAAGAGGGTGGGCAGGAAAGTATTAGGGAGAGTGGGCTGTGTGTGTGTGTGTGGGGGGGATCACACTCTTACTATTTCTCAGCTACAGGCTTCCTCGGGCCCAGTGGGCGACGTGATTCCGCAGGCCCCGCGTGGATAATCAAACCTCCCAAGCGAGCAGGGCATACCCTACTCACCTTCAGCCCCCTTCTTCCCGACACAATTCCCACACTAACCTACGTTGATGCTCCTTTTGACCCCAGGTCCCCTTCTTCTGTGAGGCAGATAACACAGCTTTAAAGCTACAACCTCATGAGCATAGGGGGCTTGGAGCGTGGAGTGTTTCCTGTCTCCAATGATTATTTTTTTTGAGGAAACAAGATGAACATGGAAATCGAACTAACCCATTCAGCTCCGCCCATATCCCCGGCCGGGCCAAAGGACCAGAGAACGGTGAATGAGGGGAATGGGCTTCTAAGTCAATTCGACAAACAGCCCTACTCCTGGTGGCTTGTGTGAATTCTGTGGGAAAAGGCCTCTGCCTCCGGGGGACAGTTTAGGGTGGAGAGGGCTAAGCGAGGAAGACTCACCCGTGCCAATCCGCAGCCCCAGCTGCTAGGAAACCCTGCATCTGTATGGCAAGCGAAAAGGCACCCCGCCCGGTCCACCCGGCGTGCTCTCCAGGGTCCTTCCAGGGCTCCAAGTTCAAGGAAACCGACCGAAAGAGGTCGCTCTCACTAGAGGTCATTGTTGGGTCGGGGAAGGGCAACCCTGCCCTCCAGGTTACTCTTGTGGCTTCTAAATTCACCGTGTTGCAATTCCTTCACAGATGCGGGATTGCCCAAATTTTTGTCCCAGTACCTCAAGTGAACCCTGAGTCCTGGCAGTTTTCCTGTCTCCCTAAGGACTAAGGCTCTCATAGTCCTGGGGGAAACCCGCCTCGGGCCTTCTCCCTCTCTCAAAACCAGGATTATTTGCCCTTCCTGGCTCGTGAGTTGGCCGCGAGTTGGGTGAGCAGGGGAGGCAGTAGGGGAGCCTGAAGCCAAACAACAAAACTGCTGGAAATTCTAGAGATATTAAAATGCAACCCGTGCCAGTAGAGTGAAGAGGAATGTCGGGTCTCTCCCCCAAGGTGTGTGGGTGGAGGTGGGGGAGGGTCCTTCACACATTTACAACCGCTCTTCTCATTTGTTAGCTGACGCCGTCTAAAAGTTTGCTATTTATAGTGTACACCCGGCAGCCCGAACCCTGCGCCGGATTCCTGGTGCGGAGTGCGAGAGGTCCCCGCGGCGCCCGGCGGCCCGTCTCGCTGGCGTCCGGTGACTTGTTTGTGTTGGTTTTCCCCTCTTGCAGCCGGTGACCAGGCGGACATCCTCGGGGACCCCCAAAGCCACCCACCCCGAGAGCTCGGAGAGCGGCTCTGCACGCGGGACCTTGTGAGTTGGCGCCGAGCCTCCGGGTACGCGCGGGAGGCGCTGTCGCTTGCCGCGGCGACCTCGCCCGCCGCGTTGTCCCCAGCTTCTGTCCCCTCCGACCTCCAGCCGGGTGCTCTAGCTCGCTCTCTTCCTGCTGTCACACGCACAGCCTTCTCATTTCTGTGCACCCCTGCCCGCCCCCCACTCCCGCCCCGCGCGCACCCTCGTTCCTCGCTTTAGCCTGCTGTCAATTTGAAGCCGAGTTTGCTTCTGGACTGAGAGAAAAGAGCCGAGCGGCCTCTCGGCGGGAGGCGGGTGTGTGCTCGGCGCCGGACGGGGACTGTGCGGGGCGGGACCCTGGGCGCCGGGAGCCCGCCGAGTGTGTCGTCCTGGGGGAGGGGACGAGGTGCGTCCAGCTGAGGACATTGCCCTGAGTAGCTTTGGCCTCGGCGCCCGCATAGCCTGCTGGTGTGGAGCCACCCTGCCGCTGGCCGCCATGAGATTACCGTTTGGTCTTAATCACAACCCCTCGAATCACCACTGAGCAGAAAAGAGAGGAAAGAAGGGACAGCTGTGGCCTGGGACTGGTCAGAAAGAGTCAGGGTGAGGTCTCTCAGTTCCAGCCAGGCACACTGAACGCTGCTATCCATTTTTCCAACGAATGGATACAGGTAGAGCTTGCTTAAGGCAGGGCAGACCGTAGCTAAGGGGAGACCTTGACCTTGTCCCCTTTTTCCCTAAGCGTCGGAGCCTCAGACTCGGTTTCTGTGCTTTTAGAAATCAAGAGTCTGGAGGTAGTGAGTCTTGAAAGCTCTCAGACCCCGGGGCGAGACGAGCTCTCAGGCATGCGTGGCCGGCGACGAGCGGGCTCTGGGTGGTTGTGCGCGCTCAGCCTCGGTCAGACACTCTTTCCCGCAGGCGCGCTGTGGCCCGCTTGTGGCTCCTTCCTGGTGTGTCAAAGTGTCCTTTGCAATCTTGGCAGAGGCACGGTCTGGATGGAGAGCGACGCAGGGAAGGTTATGACTGCAGAATACTGGTCTCTTATCAGTTTGGCCGAAAACAAGAACACAGAGTGTTAGGAGCCAGGACATGTACAATCTGGGATCCGCGTCCCTACCGCAGGTCCTTGCCCAGTGCCCCTCCTCGCCCCCTCCCGCCCCCCCGTGGCAAACACATCCATGCAATTGGTCAATTTCCCCGATATAGTAGATCTCACTTTTAGGATCCTTCCTGGAACCTCATCCCGCTCAAAATGGTCAAGGCTGCTTTGGCGATAGAGTGGGGAAGGATGAAGGCTCTACTCAGACTTGTAGTGGTGCCCTATGGAGTGGGCCTTCTCCTGAACATTACAATTTCCCCACGGCCCACAGGACAAAGGGATGGCATTTAGGGTGTTGCCAGCCTCCTGCCCGCCCCCCCCTCCAGCCTTCACACTGCAGGACCTGTCTGGTTCAGACTGGATAGTGGGCGCCCACGCCTAGTCCTGATCTGCCCAGAGTTTCACCCCAGCTGGCTTGAGACAGTTTGCAGTTCCTCTGCCAAAAGCAAAAGCCAGTTTCTGCCACCATTCCCAGGCAGTTCTCGGAACTATGGTTAGGAAACTGGTGGCACTGACACTTACTGTCCAAATCTGGGAGTAGAAGTCCTAGGTCTTAATCTCTCTTCCACCTACCTCTCTCCTATTCTTCCCAAGATGCCTCATCTAGGTTGTAAGAGTTGCTTTCCCTATGCATAAAGGGAAGGAAAGAGGGAGGGAGGAAGAAGGGAGGGAGGGAGGGAGGGAGGGAAGGAGGGGGAAGGGAGGGGGGAGAAGAGAAGGGGAGGACAAAGGGGAGTCAGGCACAATGAAATTAGTCAGGCCTCTGTAAAACAAAATGGTTCATTGCCAGTTGCTTTTCCTCTGAGTGGGGGTGTTGAAAGACACTGACACCTTAGAGAGGGTAGAAGCCACCAATAAACCAAGCCTTTCCTTAGCCCCAGGACATGGGCTGTCCCTATTTGTCCCTTGCTTAGGAGAAGGTGTTAGAGATGGAGAATGCCAAGTGCCCCTCCCAGCGACCCAGGTTACTCTACTTAGGTGTAAACTCTGGTTCTTGAGCTTGAATACAGCCCACCACACTCCTGGGCTTCCCCAGAGCATTGACTTGTATCAACTTTGTGATCTGCAAGCTCCTCCAGGCAATTGGATGTGACCTTAGGGCTAGGAAACTTTGCTTTGGCACAACTTCATGCCACTGTGCTGTTGCTAGAATCCCTGGCTTCGGTGTTCCTCCCTGCAGGTTCAGGTCTGTTCTCTGCACTTGTCTTGAGATGCTTCCAACCCCCTGGGCCTTTCTCCACAGGTGAAAGTTAGCGAAGAAGTTCTCCTTCAGGATGTGAAATATTTCTGGCATTTCCACTGAGCAGATAAGACCAGAGGAGGACCAGTGAGGGTAAAAAAGGCAGTGCACAGGGAGACCTGTTTGCTTCCAAGTCAATAATGAGTGAGAAAGAGTTGTTCTTCTCCAACATGGCCCATTTCAAGGAACTCTGCACAGCGGCAGAAAGAGGCGTCACCTTCTATGAACTCTTGACTTGGAGACTTATAAGTTAGCCCCTAACAGACGGTCCTGGAGGAGGCCAGGCGGTCAGACTTCCAGGAGTCTCTTACATGACCTTCTGTTATGGTTACAACTAGTTGTGACTTTTTAATCTTTATCTTCCTCCTTTTTCTTTTGGTGGTCACTGAATGCCCTGGAGTGATCAACCTGAACTCTCTCAGACCAAGAGAATTTTATATCCCTAGAACCTCTTGCTGGAGGGCTACTCCTTTCTTCTTCAGATCCACCTCCATGGCTGTGGCCACAAACTACACTTGGGTTGGAGGTGGGTGGGCGTGTGTCTGAACTACCCAGGGACTAAGATGACATCAGAGTCAACCACATGACGCTTCTCACTGCCCCAGCTAAGTGTTGCTGGAAGAAGGAATACAGTTGCTTGGACAGAATCACAAGGCAATCCTTTTAGCTTCCTGCTTTTCTACTCCGACCCCACCCGCAACACAACAAGACTTCCTGGGTGAGGAGGCTTAGCCTGCAGCAGGGGGACATCTCCAGCCTAAGTGCTCGCTTCTTGGTATCTATTTGCTGAAGGTAAAAGTGAGAATTCCTTACTGGGTTTCAGTTGGTCATTACCTTTACACATTTCCAGGCAAAGACCTGAGAGGCAGGTGGCAGGAGAGGAGGGACAGAGGAAGGAAGTGTCCTGGACAAAGAACTCACGTTTCTCTGCCATGTCTCCCAGTACTCCAAGCACCACCTTAAGTGGGGGAAACAGACCTCAAAGATTCTGTGACTGCCTGCACCACACCTTAAGGCTGAAGTCTGTGTTTTGGCCAACCACTTTCACAATCTGACTGCCAGAACCATTTGCAGCCTACATAGTTTTCTGAGCCCACCTCTGTCTCAAGATTTTGACACAAAGTAAAAATGTTTCAAGTTCTTGTTCGCCTTCAACAAATGGTTAAAACAACAGGCTGGTTTCAATTTCTATTTCTCAAATTTCCTTACAATAATAGTGCCAGAACCAGGTAGGGTTTAGCTTCTGTGGGGCAGGGTGATTCACCCCACAGTTTCTTAGGTTTTTCTGGCTAAAACTGCCTTTGTTCCCATCTGAGTTAGACACATACTTGAGATGAAAGAAAAGGTTTAAAAAAAAAAAACCCAAGAGTTTTCAAATACTGTCCCCCTCCCCTCCTTCTCATTCCTTCTCCTCTCCCTTTTTCTCTTCCTTATGCAGGTTTGGAATAAATCTGGTCATCATGCTACCATTTAAAGATATGTCATAAAAGATCAATGTGATTTTTTATGTAGTAAATTATCTGAGGTACTTTTCAAGTCATAGGTCAGATTGTTAAGGCAACTCCAGAAAACTGACCATTTCCCAGGCATTGGCCAAGGTGCCCATTTCAGACACGTATAGCTTAATTTACTGTATATCTTTATGGCTTTATTCTCTTATCAAATTAGTTAGTGATCAATTGTTTGAGCAAGCATTCACTTAAATAGATTTCCCCCTCAACTTTAAAATGTATTCAGTTTTCCCACCCATGCAACCTACTTGATACAAGTTTGCAGCTCAGAAAAATAAAACTCAGGTGTAGTATGTCTCAAAGTCTAGTCACTAAAGCTGTATATTATTATTTTTATTTTTATTTTTATTTTGAAATATCGGAAATTGAACCCAAGGCCTCACACGTTTTAGGAAAGCACTCAGACACGGAGTTATATCTCTGAAAGCTGTTTTTTATTGCTAATGTTGTAATAGCAAATAAAACAAAAACCAAAGAAACGGTTTCCTTGTGGGAAAAAAGTCTACGTCATCTTTTTCAGGAAGCCTTGCTGACTAATCAGTTTGTCTCCAGTATTTCCCTATATCAGATAGATTGGTCTACTGGACTCACTTACCTGCTGCCAATTAAAGAAAGATTCAAATTGCTGATCCTAGAAATCCTACCCCTCTTCCTTTCTTTTTGGTAGAATTATTGTGCAAATATTTTTAATTACACATTTCAGTTTAATTAGCAAAGGAGGAGGTTCCACACCTGTCCCTTAATCGATAGTGGCCAAATTGGCTAATCTGTTTACAAAGGACATTTGAAGATGGGGCCGTAACATAGGATGGGTGAATGCTTCTTCAGACAAACTGATAGACTCAAAAACACCTCTCAAGGACAAGGGGCCCAAGATGACTCTCACAGGAGTAAGAGCTTTCCGTGTACGGTGATTGGGATGGAGCTCTGGCATTCAGAGGAGGAGCCGTGTGGAGGACACGTAACACATTTGTTGGATTCCCAGCACTGAAAGACAAACATATCGACGTGATGTAGTTTGTAGGTAGATGCAGCCTTTGCCTTTTCTGACTGGAGCCTCACAACTGTACCATTTTCAATTTTTAAATGTGGGAAAGTTCAAGAGCAAAAAACATATTAAGTGTGCGTGTTGTCCATGTATGTGTTTGGATTGGTGTGAGTGTGTGTGCACATGAGTGTGTGTGTTGTCCATGTATGTGTTTGGATGGATGTGAGTGTGTGCTTGTGTACATGAGTGTTTCCATGGAAGTGGACTCCAGAGGTGGATGCTGGATATCCTCTTAGATCTGTATGTATGTATGTATGTATGTATGTATGTATGTATGTATGTATGTTTGTATGTATTATATATAGAACCTACACACACACACACACACACACACACACACACACACACACACATGCAGGGTCTCTTTTGTTGTTTCTCCTTCACTGCTGCTGGTTACCCACTCACCAAGCTCTGAGCTTCCTGGTCATTCCCCTGTCTGCACCTCCAGTCTCTTTGTAGGGATTATGGGATTACAGATGTCCCACACAGCCAGCTCTCTCATAGGGACCTTTTCTCCATGTCCTGGGGATCCAAGCCAGCCATCAGGCTTTGACAGCTATTGCTTTTACTGTGGAGTCACCTCCCTGGACCCCATTTTTTGAGACAGGGTCTCTTACTGACCTGGAGTTTTATCAATTCACCTACACTGCTTAAAGCTCAATTGCCAACAATCTGTGGGCCTCCTGTCCCTATGTCCTGTTCCCAGCTCTGGGATTGTAAACAGCAAGGAGCCTACTGTCCTTGTCACTGGGAATCCAACCTTCCTGTTTGCATAGGCAGGACTTTGCCGACTGAGCCGTCTCCCCAGTTTTGATGAATGCCAGTTTCAGCAGTTACTTTGATAATTCTGCATTAAAGAACTCAATTGAGACACAGCTCCTGAAAAGAACCAACCCCAAAAAACAAACAAATATCAAAAAAACAAAACAAAACAAAACCCCCCAAAAATGGACTTTTAAATAAGAGGACTTGTACCATCTCCACTTTATCAAATACCGATACCAGAGAGCAGGAGAATACCTCTGTTCAGGAAAGGACAGGGAAGTGGGTGCGGCCCCACTGACCTTCTTACTATAAGATGCTCTGACTTATCCAGATAAGGGATCGTCCATGAACGAGACCTTTTATCTCCAGGTGACAGTCATTGTTATTTTAAAATGATAACTGTCAAATTCTTCTACCAAGAAATTTCTAATCATCCCCTCTGTTTAAATAACATGAAGGGTCTGCCTTAAGCCAATAAGAACCAGGAAGACGTAGGTAAAGGTTGACACACTGTTTGTAAATTAGCAGTTTCTAGGCCACGGGCCTGGGTAGTCAGGAAATCTGCCGGTAAACTTCCTGGGAGAAAGGTCTGGAGTCATGAGGGAAAGTAAATTATTACAAGACATTGTTAAAAAAGTTAGCTGGCACGGTGGTCCATACCTGTCACATGAGCATCCTAGAAACCGAGGCAGGGAGATAGCTACGGGTTCAAGGCCAGCCTAGGTTGCTTAGTAATCACAAATTTAGTAAAAGGGAATGCATAGAAATGGATCTTGTAGAAGTAAAGCCATCTCTTAGCTCAAATTGGTTACATTGGGCAATTCGTTTATGGATTGAAGTAATACACACGTTGGCCTGAATCACATTTTTATTTTGCTTAGTCGTTGAGTTGTGGAATAGCAAGGCCTGGGGCTAATGCAGATCTAAGACCTCAGGTTTGTCCAGCTGACTTTGTAGACAGTATCTGGGTGTGCTATTTTACGGAGGGTGCTACCGAGTAAAACGCCGGACACTTTATAAACGCCACGTGTAGCTGTTACCAGGCAACAGCCCGGAGGACCTCCAGGGTCGCACATCTCTCCTCTGTGGAGTTATTCCTCCATTTCAGAGTTACCGTGGGATACACGTGAAGGAATACATATGAGACATCAAACGGTTTGAAGCGCAATGTGTATTTTCTTACTTAGGTGGGTATTATCCTAGGACTTAAACTTATTCTAAAGAACAAGCCGAGCATGGTAAGACATGCTTGTAACACAGTACTCGAGAGGCTGAGACAGGAAGATCATGAGGTCAAGGTTTTCCTGGGCCACATGGGAATACCAATACTTCTACATAGCAATGACACATAAGAAACACAACTGGGGGATATAATACATAGTATGTAGTGTGTAGTATGTAGATTAGTAGTAGAATGCTTGTGTAGCATGTATGGTGTCTAGTTTTCATCTCCATGCACACACACACACACACACATGCACAGGCACATGGGCACACAGTTTCTCAGATGATATTGGAAACTGTACTCTCGTTTCTCTGCCTTCAGAAGGTTGAACAAATGGAGACCCGTTCTCGTAGCCACCAGGAGACAGCTGGAGTTTTGCTTACGTGTTGTCTAAGACACAGTAGCCTGAGCTGGCTGTCAGCTTGTTGTATAAAGAAGTATGGCTTTGAACTCCTAATCTTTCTCCTTCTACCTTTTGATAACTGGAATGGCAGGCAAGGCATAGACATCGAAATACAGAGTCTGGTTCTAGAATCCTTGTTCCGGCTTATCTTCTGTGGTGTAACAACTGCTTAAAAGTAAATGCCTCCAAGTTTCTAATGAAAACCTAAATCTATATACTAACTGATTCAATGTGTATCAATTGGTTGCCTATTACCTTACCAGGCTTCTCTTGAAGCCTGGGAAGTTACAGCAGCACCAGGCTGCCTCCGTCCACCCTGATACAGATGAAATCACCTGAAGTGCATGATTTCCGTCACCTGTTCGCAGCCCCCAGCTTGGCCTGGTGGCTCCCTCTTCTATGCTTGAGCTCTAGATTTAACCATTTTGTTACAACTAATACAGGCTGAAGGCAGGGAGAAAAACCATTATAACCGACGCACGTAGGGGAAAGCCAGCGATAACCAGGAAGAGGACCTTCTGGCACAGGCTGTGTTCTACAAAGGCCTTTCTTGTTAGCCATGATCTGACCACAGAGCAATTACTCCTGGAGTTGGTTGGTGAGTTGCTGTTTCTTCTGGTTTGGACCTGTTATTTCCAGCTTGAGGAGGAGCAGTGGTGATCATCAGATTTTCACAGGATCTTTCCCTGGAGGAGAGGGGGATGAGCTCATGAGCAACGCCCCACCCCCACCCCACTTCCTAACACTATGTCTGTGGGACGGGTGGGTGGGGCGCGACTCCAGGCAGTTAGCTGTGTCTTCAGTGGTACAGATGTCTCTTCTTGTGGTTTATACACGCTGAGGTAGAACTCTTCAGTGAGGAGGTCAACTTGGGCCGAATAAATCTTCCCTCCCACCCTTCCTTCTTCCTTTCCTTCCTTTCTTTCCTTCCCTTCTTCCCTTCCTTCCTTCTTTCCTTCTTTCCTTCTTTCCTTCTTTCCTTCCTTCCTTCCTTCCTTCCTTCTTCTCTCTTTCTCTCTCTTTCTTTTTGGTTTTGGTTTTCAAGACAGGATTTCTCTATGTAGCCCCAACTGTTCTGGAACTCTGACTGTAGACCAGCCTGGCCTCGAACTCAAGAGACCTGCCTGCCTCTGTCTCCTGAGTGCTGGGATTAAAGGCATGAGACACCACATCTAGTGAAAATCCTTTCTTTTGTCTGTTGATGAGCTCTTTATCTAGAGTGAAGAGAAATGCACACTCCTTTCCAGGGCAAGTCACGTGATGCTCTTTGAAACATGCATCGAGCACTTAAAACAAAGTTTAAAGACCAGAAAGGTGTGAATATGCCTTGGTCTAGAGAGTGCCTTTATGGTATGCCCAAAGCTCTGGCTTTTATCCTTGGTGCTGGATAAACAAGGTATGATGTCACATATAGTTCTTGGGGTGCTGGAGGTAGGAGGATCAGGTCATCTTTAGTTACACAGTGCGTTAAGACCATCTTCAGCACATGAGGTTGTTAAAAAGACCCATCCGAGTGGGTCTAAGCAAACCCAGCTTCACTGTAGCAAGACCCAGGTCACAAACTTGTATCTCCCAGCCTCAAGATCAGAATCACAGGTGAGCCTTCCAGTTCTGGATTGTAGTTCATTCCAGATACAGTCAAGTTGACAACCGGGAATAGCCACTACAACAATTCAGTATACATATTTTATTTATGTGTTTTGTACAGTGACTTTATATGAATGGGACTGCTTTTCTACTTGAGCCATTGTACCAAAGCAGAACAACTTATAATACGAAGTGTTAAAGATATAAAATAAAGATACAAAAGCAGGCACACTCATTCTAGTGAGGAACGTTAAGTAGACTTTTATATTTTTACAGTCTGCAATTATGTTTAGGGAATCATACACATAGATCACTGATATGCGTGAAATACATAAATTTGTAGTAAAGCCTTGTAGTTACAAAAAAATGGTACCAAAGAATGCATAAATACCTTGATTGCTTTTGTTGTTGTTGTTGTTGTTGTTGTTGACATTAGTTCTGCCAATTTTGGATTTGGGGCTCATTCTTTTCAGGAAAACTGAAGGAGACTCTAGTTATAGAAATAACAAGAAAAGATGTTATTGAATTTATAAAGAACAGTGTTTATTTCGGGTGAAGATAGTACAGAGTATTCACATGAAATATTTTTGCCTTTTCAGCTATGAAAGAATAAACAAAAGAACCGATGTCTTTAGATCCTTAGTTTACACAAATTTGTCAAAATCTTCCACAAGCTCTCCTTCACTCTTGTCTAGTTGTTGATAGCTCCCAAGTATTAAAAAAAATATCTGGAGCAGATTTGATTTCAAGCTTTTTAATTCTCTTATTCAGAATCAAACTTTTGATTTGTTTCTAGAAATATTAGTTACAGGAACAAAAGCATGTTTGCAAGGGACTGTAGAATTCTGCACTTGATCTTAGCCAAAATCATACATACAGATCTATCCATATATATATATGGCTTTAAATTTTGTTGTTTTCTTTCCCTGCATAGTTTTACATTCTTAGTAAGACTTGTATGTAAAAAAGGAAAGAAAGAAAGTGAAGAGAAATTAGAAGATGAAAAGGCCTCCTGTGCTCATGGATTGAAAGGATTAACAGCTCTCCTAGTGGATTTATTATCTGTTCCACCAGAAAAAAAAGCATGCTCAGTACTGCCCAGTTGCTCAGGGCGGATGAAGCGGAAGAGTTCACCAGGATAGTTGACGTGGTTCACATGGTACAGTTGGGCCAGCCCTGCTTTCTCTCTCTTTCAATATCAGAAGCCTGGTTGGTGCTGCCGTGATTTCGTGATGTGACCTTTTTTCTCTCCTTAAAATACAGCAGGCTGGTAACACAGCTGCAGACTTCCCTGGTTGCTGAGCAGTGTGTGTTTTCTGCCCGCTGGCTTCTGAGGCAGAACCTCGTGCTTGCTCTCCTTCCAGAGTGCTGTGGGGGGGTTAGAAATGGTGGCATGAATGAATGCATAGAGGGAAGAAGCGAGGCTCGGGAACTATTTCCTATGCTGGTCTAATTCGTGTGGGGACAAACCTGCGTCCCTCTGATACGAAGTCCCCGTGTCTGACAGCATGAAATCGACCCATAGTTTCCAGACAGATGATGTTAATGCGTGTTCTACCCCCAAAAGATTTCTTGGGAAACAACAAGTTTCTTAGCTTTCATCACAGGGTGCTCCAGAGTGCATTATTTCGTTATTAGTCTCGTTTGAGCCCCTCTGCCCCGTGACGTTCAGGGAATTTGAGGTGTGCTGTTTTCCAGACTCTCCAGTCTGCTTTGCATCGAAAGCCAGTGGCGTGCAGAGCACATTAATGCACTCTGGCGACCTCTGAAAGACAGAGAGGGTCATCCATGAACATGGGACCCACTGACCTTCCCTTCCTCCCTCCCCAGGATGGTGGTGTCCTCATGTCCTAGTGGACATGTGTCTCTGCTATGAACATGGAGGCAGGCTATAGCCAAGGGCTGTTGCCCCGGAGTCTGTGTCAGCTTGAGGTTGTCTCTGAAGGTCCTGGGTTAGGCGAATGTTTGGACATAGAGTGGATAATGAAGGTGTCTCTGTTCTCTCCAGAAGATGTTTGAGGCAGAGGAGTAGCTCCCTGTCTTCCAATGAAGCTGAGACCCTCCAGGAGTAGTCAATGTGAAGATGGTAACTCATGCCAGTCCACCCAAACCAATGACTACAATTCATTAGAGGGACGTAGGATGAAATTATTTTCAAGGCTGACCCTCTGCCTATGCCATGTCTATCTTGGTCAAGATTTCCGTGGGGATAAGGAAAATATAGGCATTTTGGCTGAGTTACCTTAATCCCGATATGTAGCTATTCCCTTTCCCTCCTTCCTTCTCTCCCCACATCCACATTCCCCTCTGCTCTCCTCCCTTCCCTTCCCACCCCCTTCTCTTTCCTCCCATTCTTCTTTCTCCTGTTCCATCACCTCCCCCTCCCCTCCTCCTCCCCCTCCCCTTCCCCTCCTCCTCCCCCTCCTTCCCCTCCCTTCCTCCCCCTCCTCCCCCTCCTCCCCCTCCCCTCCTCCTTCCCCTCCCTCTCCCCTCCTCCCCTGCTCCTTCCCCTCCCCCTCCCCTCCTCCTTTTCCCCTCCCCCTCCCCTGCTCCTTCCCCTCCCCCTCCCCTCCTCCCCCTCCTCCCCCTCCCCTCCTCCTTCCCCTCCCTCTCCCCTCCTCCCCTGCTCCTTCCCCTTCCCCTCCCCTCCTCCTCCTCTTCCCCTCCTCCCTCCTCCCCTGCTCCTTCCCCTCCCCCTCCCCTCCCCCTCCCCTGCTCCTTCCCATCCCCCTCCCCTCCCCCTCCCCTGCTCCTCCTTTTCCCCTCCCCCCTCCTCCCCCTCCCCTCCCCCTCCCCTGCTCCTCCTTTTCCCCTCCCCCCTCCTCCCCCTCCCCTCCCCCTCCCCTGCTCCTCCTTTTCCCCTCCCCCCCTCCTCCCCCTCCTCCCCCTCCCCTCCTCCTTCCCCTCCCCCTCCCCTCCTCCTTCCCCTCCCTCTCCCCTCCTCCCCTGCTCCTTCCCCTCCCCCTCCCCTCCTCCTTTTCCCCTCCCCCTCCCCTGCTCCTTCCCCTCCCCTCCCCTCCCCCTCCCCTGCTCCTTCCCCTCCCCCCTCCCTCTCCCCTCCCCCTCCCCTGCTCCTCCTTTTCCCCTCCCCCCTCCTCCCTCTCCCCTCCCCCTCCCCTGCTCCTCCTTTTCCCCTCCCCCCCTCCCTCTCCCCTCCCCCTCCCCTGCTCCTCCTTTTCCCCTCCCCCCTCCTCCCCCTCCCCTCCCCCTCCCCTCCTCCTCCTTTTCCCCTCCCCCCCTCCCTCTCCCCTCCCCCTCCCCTGCTCCTCCTTTTCCCCTCCCCCCTCCTCCCCCTCCCCTCCCCCTCCCCTCCTCCTCCTTTTCCCCTCCCCCCTCCTCCCCCTCCCCTCCCCCTCCCCTCATCCTCCTTTTCCCCTCCCCCCCTCCTCCCTCTCCCCTCCCCCTCCCCTGCTCCTCCTTTTCCCCTCCCCCCTGCTCCCTCTCCCCTCCCCCTCCCCTGCTCCTCCTTTTCCCCTCCCCCCTCCTCCCCCTCCCCTCCCCCTCCCCTGCTCCTCCTTTTCCCCTCCCCCTCCCCTCCCCCTCCCCTGCTCCTCCTTTTCCCCTCCCCCCCCTCCCCTCCCCCTCCCCTGCTCCTCCTTTTCCCCTCCCCTCCCCTCCCCCTCCCCTCCTCCTCCTTTTCCCCTCCCCCCTCCTCCCTCTCCCCTCCCCCTCCCCTGCTCCTCCTTTTCCCCTCCCCCCTCCCCCTCCCCTCCCCCTCCCCTGCTCCTTCCCATCCCCCTCCCCTCCCCCTCCCCTGCTCCTCCTTTTCCCCTCCCCTCCTCCCTCTCCCCTCCCCCTCCCCTGCTCCTCCTTTTCCCCTCCCCCTCCCCTCCCCCTCCCCTGCTCCTCCTTTTCCCCTCCCCCCTGCTCCCTCTCCCCTCCCCCTCCCCTCCTCCTCCTTTTCCCCTCCCCCTCCCCCTCCCCTCCCCCTCCCCTCCTCCTCCTTTCCCCTCCCCCCTGCTCCTCCCCCCCCACCTTTCTTTTACTGTCAGGAAGTATCTAACTAAACAGAAAGGCTTGCCAACTGCTCAGGTAAACCAGGCGCAGCGTCCTCACCTGATGGTTTAAATAGTTTAACCTGCTGACATTTATCAAATTACGCTGAAACCTTCCACATCACCACCTCCCTTCACACACACGTCCACTTCTTAAGGAAGCCGTTTAATCGTTGCTTTTCCTAGTTATCATCGCAGTCAAAGCTGTGTGCTTTTTGGTGAAGTGTGCACTGGACACATAAGCAGGCCTTAACCACCCTTGCTTTCTTGTGCTAATGTAAAATGAAATAAAGACAAGTTGTACTTCCCCAACAACACAGGTAGCCATTACCTGAGCATTCTATTCTCGAGGCAAATTACATTCTCTGTTTCTAGAGTTGTTAGAATAAATGTTTAGCTCTCTACTGGAAGGACTCTTCAAGGGTCTGTATGCTGGACTCCTTGGCTCACTCTCTATTATAGAGTTTACTCTTCTCATTGCTTTTGGTGAAGAAGACTAGAGGTCGGAGGCTGCCTGGGGGAAGCTGTATCTGAGGTTTCCTCAGAAAGAGTGAGACTCAGGAAGACTGGGTTTTAGACATCTATTAAGCGCTAAATGGAAGGGTTATCGGCACTGGGGTAGGCTTCGAGGAACTTCCTCTGGCCATGAAGATTAGAGAAGGCTCTCTCCAGGAGATGGCTTTGAGACCACAGAATTGGTAAGAAGTGGGCCAGGGGTTTTATATAAGGAGTTACGAATGTGAAGAGAGATAGGAGTAGATGATGTAAGGTTACTGGGAACACAGTAGAAGCAGATTTAGGATGAAGCAGGGGGCCCAATCAGGAAGAAAATGAGGACTGATATTATTGTTCAGGGTCCCTTAGGGACCTCATACTATAAGGTGCATGGCCTGGCTGTCCTCAGTGTTTACTCTCACGTTAAGCGAAGCAGATTATGGATGATGGTTGCACCACATCCACTGTGTAGCTTTTTTGCTGGAGAGTTATTGCTAAGAAGTACCACGTTTCCCAGAACCGAGGCCAAGCCACTGTTTTCGGTGACGGACAGTGCGCAGCCTTTCAACTGCAGTGATCAGGAACCCAGTATGCCTTTTCTATCACGGGCAATAGATGGGGGTGGGTATAAACAGAGAGACCTCAACATCACAGCGGTTGGAGAACCATGACAGGAAGGAGGGTTGAGAGGTGAATCTGCTTCAGGTTTATCTCTTAGTTGTGTGAATTTTCTTTCAGGGCATCTGGAACTGCCTTGATTAGGATGGGCTTCCTAGGGCTGGAGAGATGGTTAAGAGCACTGATTGCTCTTCCAGAGGTCCTGGGAGTTCAAATCCCAGCAACCACATGGTGGCTCACAACCCTCTGTAATGGGATCTGATGCCCTCTTCTGGTGTGTCTGAAGACAGTTACAATGTACTTGTATATTATAAATAAATAAATCTTTTAAAAAGATGGGCTTCCCAGTGGTTCACATGCAACTCATGGTCACATAACTAGTAAGAGAGAGGGCCAGCATGCAGCCTCTGACTTGTCTTCACAGTGCTTCTCTGGCTTCAAGGCTAAGCGATATCAAAGCCCACTGTTACCCCAGACTTCATTTGCAGGTCAAGACGGGTGGAGGTAATCATCTCTGTAGTAATTCTACTTGACAGTCTGTAGTATTAGGGTATAAAGCACATGCCTTTAAAAATAAGAGTCTGTGGGCTGGAGAATGCTCTGTGAGGAAATAGCTTGCCTTCAGGCATGAGGTCCCGAGTCTTCATCTCTGAAACCCACACAGAGCTGGATGGGGTCTGATGCATCTGATGCCAACATTCCTGAGGTTAGATGGTGGCAGAGTGAATTATAAAACATTTTTCCCCTCATTTTCACTTTGTTTGAACTCTTGATACCCCCACCCCGGCTTTGGCTCACAGGGCTTTGGCTTGACAGTCATCTCTGATGTAGACTTGTAGCACGGTCTCCCAACTGGTCACCCTGTCTCTCCCATCAACCCGTCAAGGGCGTTCTTCATACAACCAGGAGAGTGATGTCTCTAAAATGTAAATCTGGACACTATTTCACTCCTGTTTTACAGCCCATCCTGATGGCTGGTGGCACACATCCAAATCACTTCACAGAGCACAGGAGGCTCCACGGCTCCAACCTTGTGTCTGATACGTCACTGTTCCTCACCCCAGCTCCAAACACAGTGAGCAGTGACAGACGGCCCCATTTCTGTCTGCTTGCTTCTGTTTTCCTTCTGCTTGGTAGATGATTGTGTGACCTTCGAGACATAGAGGGGATGGCACCTTACACACCCAACATGGAGATGTTGTGCCAGCCCTCTTCCAGGGACGGCACATTGCTCCTTTCCTGTGTCGTTTGTCCTCAGGGATTCAGTTTTGGACTTTGTCTCTTCGAATGTCAGCTAAGCATTAGTTGTGAGCAGAAATAGTTCTGGTTTCTACTCTGTCAGTTGTTTGCACTCTTACAACAGAACTGGCTTTTAATCAGATATTCTCACAGATGCAGGTGAAATTACCACCCTGACACACTATGAGGAAGTGAAAAGGGCCCAACCTAGAAGAATTGAACTGACATGGGAGGGCAAGGGAAACTTGGATTGACAGAATGTGCTTGTGTTGAGAAATGGAAGTTGACCTATGAACCCGAGGGACAAGGGCTGCACAGAGAGGGGATGGAGAAACCCCTTGGGAGTTTGAATCAATCCTGGTGAGCGGGCCCATGATAGAAGCCTTCAGGACACCAAAAGGGGAGTTGTGAACTTGAGGCCACCCTGGGCTGGTTCCTTATCTACATTCATGTTTTCAATCAAGCATCTGTGTGTCTGTGTGAGTGCCTATGTGTCTGTCTGCATGAGCGGTTGTGTGTCTGTGGCAGCCTGAGTTTCTGTCTGTGTGTGTGTGTGTATGTGTATGTGTGTCTGTCCCATGAGTGTGTCTATGTGACTGTGAATGTCTACCATGCGTGTCTGTCTATCTGTGTGAGTATGTCTTGTGTCTGTGTGTTTGTCTGTCTGAGTATGTCCCTTTGTGTGTGTCTCTGTGTCTGTGCCATGGGTGTGTGAATGTTCAAGGAGGACAGAGGTGTCTGGTCATCTGAGTCTGAGATTTCAGTAGCTGTGAGCTCTCTGGTGTGAGTGCTGGGGATAGGCAGCGGACACTGGAAGAGTAATAGACACTGAGCTGTGTCTCCAGGCCCTAGACGGGGTCACAAAGTCAGGCATTGCTTCATATAACAAACCACCCTCAGATAAAGAGGAATATAGGGTCTCAATAAAACCAAAGTTTAGTGAGTCGTGTGAGGGAAGGACAGAAGTAGGCTGGAGCAGTAAGGCTAGAGAGTGAAGAATTCCTGAGCCGTGTTACATTACAAGGACTTCCCTTCTACTCACCAGGAATTAGAAGCTATATTAAAAGAGAACAGGTACTAGAGATTTGGCCTAAGAGAAGATCAATTACTTGTCTAGCAAGGTTCTGAGCCCCCAGCCTTGGGATCAGGGGAGGTAAGAGATAAAGAAGATGGGAATGTTTATTCTGGGCCTAGAGAGGGGTGCCAGTGGCTCTTACTGCACTCACAGGAGCAGCTCACAATTGCCTGTAACTCCTGCGCCAGAGGAATCTGGCGCCCCCTTCTGGCCTCTGTGAGCACTGCACTCTCTGCGCATACCGAAATACAGACAGGCATATGGTAATTCAAACTTAGGGGAAAAAATCTTAAAGAATTCATTCCTATGTGGATAATGAGTTCAGAACTAAATAAACGGGCAATGGAAGACTTGTTCGAGAAGATGTGCTGAGATGTTGAATGAGGGTTGGGATGGAGGGGATAAAACAGAATATTTTTAGAACTTGCTACAGTGGATCTCTCAGAAGAGGTCCTTACGTACGTGGATGGACGTGAAGGCCGATGTGAGGCTGACACACGGTTAGAGAAACTCAGTGTGGAGGTTGTTTAAATGTGAGGTGCTAGTTAATCCACTTTGAGACTATAGGAAAAAAGACAAAGTTAGGTAGAAAACGTGAAATAAGAAAAGTTTGGAGACTCTAGTCTCCTGGGTTAGGGTGTTTCTTTCAGGCCTACAATGAGACTATGCGTCAAGAGAGCATTTGACAAGGAAGCGGCTTACCTCAGGGCAGCTGGAAAGCCAAGGATGCTGAGAAGAAGTGAGGGACTGAGGGACAGATTGGTGTTCCACGTTTCCTTTCAAGGATCTACCTGTTGACTTAACCTCCTTCTACAAGACCAAAGCTTTGGAAACCCCACTGCTCCTGAGAGCGTCACTGACTAACAACCACACTTTTAATACTCTTGGGGCTTTTGCGGGGACATTTAACATGAAAGTATGGCAGGAACCTTGGGATGAACCAGGAGGGCTCATCCTACCATCTTCCACATGCATTTCTATCCTTTTGCATTTACTGTGTTATAATTATATTTATGCAAATCCTGTAGTGAGAACCGTGAGCCGCTCAAAGCAGTGAAACAGTATTTATTATTATTACTATTTCTCATGTTTGTGTCCCGTACGCCCAGCCCTGTAACCACGTGTAATGTTTGCCAAGTAAATGCCTTGGCACAAATACTCCTACTGACCCCAAAGGCCTGCTGCACGTTTTCTCCCACACCAACAATAGAGGGGAGCAAAACTGGAAAGACAAGTTGGAGCTCAGTGGTAGAGTGCTTTAAATCTTTGGCTAAGAAGTTACATTAAGACGTGAATGTAATTAAAACTTCAAGTTTACATTTACTTTCCAATCCAACCTTTGTTTCAAATAGTTCCTCTGTTATTTTAAAAACATTGCAGCCTTTACCCAAGGGACATTCTCTCCTAAGTAAATCAAAGCCAGCAGCCAAGCTAAGGGGAAATGACACAGGTGATGCTGTAAGAATCAGCCGAGCTTTTATGACAAGGACCAAACGGATTCAGAGTAAGTCCACAGGAAAAAGGCTGGCCATACAGAAGGAATGTTACAATGTTATTTATTTTTTCACTTCCCTTCCTTTGCTTTTGTGTTAGAGGTTAGGATTTGCTCATTAGGGCAAATCTAGATCTGAACGTTTACATGGTCTGTGGCTGGATTGTTTTTGGAGTACAACTCTGAAGAGATTAACGTTGAAGGGCTACCCCTGTTTACTGGGGTCATGGTCATAGAAAAATAGTTTCTGACACTTTAATTTAGTCAGAGCCACACAAGCAGCCTCTATGAGACACTTTGCACCGAGACAAAGCTGAGTCTATAAATGTCCCATGAAGTGTTTGGGATTAAAATTGACTTATGCAAGATTTGTCTGAAGCCAGTTTGCAGTCATGAATGAGACTGTTTGAGTTTTGTTAGCCAGGACCAGGATGAGAAATTCTTCAGTCGTTCTCAAAATCAGATACACTGGCCTTTGTTGCCTCAGTCGAGATCTGTATTGTAAGGTCCCATGTTTACCGTCCACACCGGGTAGGAGGACAACTGAAGCTGAAGAATGTATTTCCCCCATGAGTAAACAGCCTTTGCACATGCAATTCATTCCTTTGTGGGACTATAAAAGCCTTGCCAGGTGAGCCAGGCAGACAGTAGTTGACATTCAAACAATCCACAGCTCCTCCTTGCCACTCTATTAAGAAGATTTAGGTTTATTTATTTATCTATCGTGTGTGTGCACATACATGTACACACATGCTACATGCAAAGTTCATAAAACAACTTGTGGGCCCTGGTTTTCTACCTTTTGCAATGTGGGTCCCAGGGATTGAACTCGAGTCGTGAGATTTAGTGGCAGGAACCTTTAGACGTGGTGCCATCTGGCCAGAGCCCTTCTTGTCAGTCGTAATGATGAGAATTAGAGTTGAACGTCAAGTGAATCCAATCACATCGATTCCAATGACCGGCTGTGGCAAGTCTGTTGGATACAACTGTACTCTGAAGTTTCATCTATAGTGTGAGGAGTATAGCTCTGACGGGTTTCCAGTAACACTAGTCACGAAGAGAGGTAAGCGTCTGGTAGGTCTTAGAGCCCCTAATCATGGTATTAAGGAGGTTAGTGTGATGGTTAGGGTCTCAGGATCTTGAACCACATGGCTTGGATTCATATCTCCTGCTAGCCACTCACTAGTAGCCCAATCTTGGTTTAGCTGTGTAGCCCCTCAATTCTCAAGTTGCCCCATGTGGGGTTGGGCTAGTGGTCTACTTATTACCCTGGGGTTCCTAGAGGAATTAAAAGTTACCGTCAACAAAATGGTTAGGGCAGGGTCTGGTACACAGGAAGTAATTTCTAGCTGCTATTGTTAGGAGCACGCTCAAGAGACAAGCTTTAGGAAGACAAAGGTGAATGAGGGCAAAGGTCAGTGGAACTTCTGGTGAGATATAAAAAAAAATTGAACTTCTTTTGGTCAACCATCAAATACACATCATCTGCTTGACCTTTTAAAAACAGAATTATTACAGAGGTTGCTTTCTATAAATAGTATTTCTAAAAAAGTATTAAGACTATCAGAAAAGCCTCCAGAGGAGCTGAGATGGAAGTGTGCTATTTAGTGAAGATTAGAACCTTAGGATGCTTCAATTGGGTGAAGAGAAAACTCTCAGAAGTCTTAGGAACGGCGTTAGTGATGTATGCAGTATCAGAGCCTGCTCACTGAGCAATTACTACTACGTCAATAGAGGTTTATTCCCTTCACTTACTTGGTTTTGTTTATTTTTTTGAACTATATAATTTCATTTGGTTCTCGCCAAACTCCATGGAGCCCAGCTCTCTTTATTTTATGTGCATCTAAGCGGGGGCTCCACTCGGGCCTGTGGCGCTGTCAAGCCTCAAGTGATGGGTAGCTCAGTGGTGCCTCCCTTCCTAGTTTTGATTTGTCTGTGCTGTTGTCCCTCCCTCTGCTGTTGATGATGTTCATATCTGCCCCTTGCTAAGGCATTTTTAGTTTTGCAAAGCGCTTAGCAGTTTTGTAAATTGCAAATTCTTTCATATGTGTGCATATGTGTAGAAGTACATGTATGTATATGTGTGTTCTTGTGTGTGAGGGTGCACATGCACACATATACATGAGTGTGTGTGTGGGGAGGAGTCAGAGGTCATAGCCTTATCATGTTCCTTTTGCATCCATTTTGTTTCTCCAAGACAGTCTCTCATTGAGACTTGAGAATCACAGGTCAGATAAGGCAAGGAGCCATAGCATCTGTCATCTGCCTGCCTCTGCTTCCCCAGTGTCATGGTTACAAGTGCAGCCAAGGTGCCTGGCTCTAAAAGGAAGTTCTGGAGCTGAAACTCAGGTCTTCATGCTTGCCTGGCCAGCACTCAACAGTTATGCTATCCCCCCAGCCTGCGTTAAACATTCTTTAAGAGTCAGTTCTCTGGTCAGGAAATTGAAGCTCGCTGGGCTTTGTTCACCTGGGCTTGTTCTTTGGGTCCCACATGCTATAACCAAATTCTCTAGTAACAGTTTCTTGCCAACTCCATGCCTACCCACAATCTACTTGGCTGATGGACAGAGCAAGAAAGAGAGGGACGACCCCAGTGAGGAAGGCAGACAAGCAGCCAGGAAACAGGGAGAATAGAGAGCCCTTGGAATCTCATCTTGCCTTTAAAAGTAGAAGGTGTCTGGGCAGCTCCATCCTCCAGTACCATGATTGATTTTCTGCCCTTCATCTACACTGTCAAAGTAGGAACAGAAAACATCCTAGTTAGACTTCAGAAAACATTTGAACTGAATGAGTATTAAGACATGAGGGATGATGGAGGAGACTGCGTTCCCCATAACTTTCTAAGACATGATGTCATCTGTATGTCATTACACTATATTTCAAGTGGACACCACGCCTAGCCTTTGGATAAGACCTTGTCTGTGAGTCTGGTAGCGATTGAAGAGCATTCACCTTAAACATGTCAAGACCCTTATGGCTTGTTATTAGTTTGGTCTGAATTAGTAGTAAATTGTTATACTCCATCTGGGACCTTGCCAATGTGATGACAACCAGAGTTAGGATCTGCCAGCAATCACTTTCATCCATGGTGATGGCTTTATGGCTTTATACATTCCTCTCAAGGTAATTAAGATATTTATATCCATAAAATGGAAAAGTACCTACCTTAATCTATTTTATCTCTAATGTCTACATGGAATCCAGACGCTTTAGCAGACTGCGTAGGGATATCAGGATCTTAGGGAGAAAAACACATTAATAAATCTTTCATTCATGGATATAAAAATTGCCATTGAGAAAAATCTTCAAAACTACTGTTCTGTGGGTTGGAAGTGAGCCTGCTGCCAAGTTGCCCATTCATCCATTGAATATTAGAAGCCGTCTGCTATGAAGTAGTTTCATTCATTCATTCATTCATTCATTCATTCACTTACTAGTTTATCATCTTTACACTGGGCAGGTTTGGATTTTAGATTCAGGATGGTAAACAAAATAGACAAAAATCCTGGGCTTTTGGTGTCTATGTGGTAGCTGAGGGAGAGCCATCATGTAGAGTATAGCGTGACGGTGCAGGCTATGGAAAAGACAGGGGTAAAGGGCGGGACCCTGAGAGGCTCCGATGGACAGAGAAGACATTGGTGTGGAGTGAATTTTGAGTACGAGCCAGCGGACCTTAAGGAAGCTAACTTTACAGGTGTCTGAGCAAGGACATTTCCTGGGGAGGGAGCAGCCTGCCTATTGTGTTTGAGTAAGAGAGCAGAGTAGAAACGCAGGCACAAGAGGGCAAGCATAGGAGAGAAGCTGAGAAGCTCTATAGGGGATGATGGGGGAGTGCTTGGAGATGTAGGGTTCTATAGGTCAGCGGGGTACATGACTTCCCATTACCCTTAAACCAGGAGTATGGTGGCACATAGAAAGGAGATGCTCTCAAGTTATGTGTAGTTGGGGCTCTGGAGTACCCATGAGTGGGGCTCCTGGTGGCTGGCACTTATCAGTCATCTACCATGTAGCAAGCATCATGCAAAGCTCTGGATTCCAAAAGAGAGAGCCATTTTCCCCTAGCAGGCTCGTCTAACCAGTGACCCTGAGCCTCGTCTCTCCAGTACAGATACGAATGTGACCCCCCAAGGCAAATTGCGAGCTAAAAGATTATGTGATTTCTTTTTATGGCTGTTTTGTAATTTGATTGTGTAGTTCTAGAGCACAGCCCTTTCAGATATTGAGGTAGTGTTGTGTGTGTAAAAATATTAGACGTGCCTAAATTGCCAAGTCCCATTTTCTGTGGGTATCTTGTTTTTTTTTCTACTGTGGGAGGAGATGTGACCATCTTCTACCTCCTCCTGTTTGATTCCACTCCTTTCCCCCTGGAGGACCGGTGTGTTCATTGGGTTTATTTAAGGATATATTCTGAACAAACACTGAGATGCCAGAAGTTCTGCAAATCTCCCAGTTGTCGTCTGGTGTTTTGTAGTGAATTTAGGACAGTGGTGTAGCCAAGCATCCTGATCTATCATAACTCGTGTTTCCGGCCTGGTCCACTTTGCAGCATGACAACATATAAAGACTTGCTCGATGACAAGTCAGCACCGCCTTCTGCTTCCACATCAGTCACGGGGGGCAAAGGCAGAACTCATGGTGCTTGTAAGGCTAGGACCAGGTTTACACTTCTTCCTCAAGGATTATTCCAGCCTTGGTAGTTTTCATCATCAGTACTAATTTATGACCTCACTTAGCAAAGTAGTGTGAAGCTTAAAATTTAAAGTTCTCTCTCTCTCTCTTTCTCTCTCTCTCCCTCTCTCTCTCTTTCTCTCTCTCTCTCTTTTCTCTGTCTGTCTGTCATCTGTCTGTCTCTGTCTCTTCTCTCTCTCTGTCTGTCTCTCTGTCTCTCTGTGTGTGTGGGTTTCTTCTCTGTGTGTATATCTATCTCTCTTCTCTGTATTTCTCTCTCTGTGTCTTTTCTCTCTGTCTGTCTGTCTGTCTCTCTATCTCTCTCTGTGTGTGTCTCTTCTCTCTGTGTATGTCTGTCTCTCTTTTCTGTATTTTTCTCTCTCTCTGTCTCTTCTCTATCTGTCCGTGTGTGTGTGTGTGTGTGTGTGTGTGTGTGTGTGTGTGTGTGTCCTCTGCGAAGTTTATAAATAGTGTTATGGATGCACCATGGTTTAGGATGGTTCAAGTATGTACCTTAAAATTCACTGTTAGTATAACTGACTAAAAATATGACAATTTTAAAAAGTGATGGGAATGTTTTTAAAGACTGATTTCATGATTTTATTTGTCTGTCTGTCTTTGTGTGTGTGTGTGTGTGTGTGTGAGAGAGAGAGAGAGAGAGAGAGAGAGAGGGAGAGAGAGAGAGAGAGAGAGAGAGAGAGAGAGAGAGAGAGAGAGAGAGAGCGTTTGTGAGAGAGGGGTGTGTGTGCAAGGGCTGATAGAGACCAGAAGACAGCCTGGGATGTCCTGTAGCTGCAGTTACAGATGGTTTGAGTTGCTTGCCATGGGTGGTGGGAACTGAACCCAGGCCCCTTGGAGGAGCAGCAAGTGCTCTTTAGCACTGAGACACCTCTGTGGCCCCAGGCGATGCAGTTTTAAGAGGCCAGGCTTAGTAGATGAGTGCAAGTCTGGCCCTTACCGTCTGGCCTCCATCTTTCTATGGGACATCTCCTTGTGTTGACACCATGAGCTCAGCACCAGAACCTCCCTGTCCTGATGCTCTGCCCTTGAACTAGAATGGTAAACTAAATGGGCCCTTTTCTCTATAGACTTCTCCAGCCTTAAGAAGATGGGATGTGATGGGGCCAGAAAAACAATTAAGATGGATTTCATTTTCTCCTATACGAATCCTTTTTTTTTTTTTTTTGGTTCTTTTTTTTTTCGGAGCTGGGGACCGAACCCAGGGCCTTGTGCTTCCTAGGTAAGCGCTCTACCACTGAGCTAAATCCCCAGCCCTCCTGTCCGAATCCTTAAAGGGAAGAAAAGCTGAGAATCGGAGGCCATCTGTGATTACCCACTATGTATCCTCAGACAGCAAAAGATCACTTCTTTTTCCCTCCAAAAACTTCAGATCCCCAGTGTTCTTTTCATTGAGATAGTGGCTTAATGTCCAGGATTTTGTTATTTAAATTGGGTCCATTGGATGTGGTGGGTGGCACCTTTAAGCCCAGCAGGTGGCAAGCTGAGGCAGGAGACTTACTGTGAGTTGGTTGTAGCTGCAAGGACACAGAGAGAAGACCTATCTCAAAAACCCAAGTAAACAAATAATTCATAACACAGCACCAAATCAACAAATACATAGAGGGTAAGCATGGGGGCTGTTTGTTTGAACATGGTTCAGGATGATTGTCTGCCGCCTACCAGTCTGTGGTAGTACAGGGGTAAAACACCCAGATGAGAACCAGGGAGACAGGTGGGAGGCCAGAGCCGGTCTCCACAGAGCCTGTGGATTGTTGCCAGTCTACAGGTACTCCAGGACAGTTCTCTTGTTCTCTGATACGTGGCTCTACTTTTAAGTCTGCCACTCAGGTCCCCATCGGAACAATGATCTCAGCCCATGTGTCTTCTGGTAGAATTATGGAATCTGTACTTCCTTCTGGTCGAGGTCAACATCCCTTCTTCTAGCACAACTTTGTTAATACTCTTTGGGCTTTCTCTTGACCTCTGTTGTTTACTGTTCAGAATCTCAGCTATGGAACTCACGAAAGCACAGCCCACTGGGTCTCTGTAACCCACCTGAGGCTGCTGTGGAGAAGCACACACTTCAGAGGAAGGCAAAGTGGGGAGTTGAAAACCCTTTGTGAGGGGCCATCTTCATCAGAGGTGGGATCTGATCTCAGTCCTCAGGCAATTAGCCATGTCTTCGTTGGAGAATACTTTTTGAAAGAACCTATCTTTCACATTCCTCTAAGTTTTACTGAGGTGTCTTTCGAGCCATCTTCCCTCCCTCTTGTGCTCCTTGTCTACCACACCCTGCCGTAAACAATCTTCTCCTGAAGCTACTCTTCTCTTCCTAGGTTTTATTATATGTGGCTGTGAGAAGCACCTTTCCACACTCTGCCTATAGGACCTCATCATATCTTGTCTCTTCTGTATTCCATAACACTCTAGGCAAGCTTTTGTGTGAACTGTTGTGTCTGTATTTAACTCAGAGTCTCCCCACTGCCTGACACTTCTTTTTCTCTCTGTTTTTCCAACTCTTACTTTCTTGAGGTTCTTTCCAATTCTGTTAGCCACCTTTTCCAGGCCCCGAGAGCCAGTGTCTAACAGTTGGTCACAAAGGCAATGCAATTTTGGATTTCTAGGATAGAATATTGTTTTGTAACAACTTTTCTCTAGTTACATAAACCATGTGAAAACTACCTCAACAGTTGGTAGTTTTAAGATGCTATTTCGTTTTGCCCATGGTTTTGTGGGTCAGGGGTTTGGGAAGGGAAGGCCATGCAGTTCTTCCTCTGGGTCTCGTCCACAGTTGTAGGCAGATAGATGTTGGCTAGGTAGGGCTGTGGATACAGTTACATCGGAAGTCCTGGACAGGCAGAAGGCCAAATGGGTCACTTACATGGCAGTTGATGTTGGCTGTTGTCTGGGAATGCAGAAGGGGATGTTGACCTAAGGCCCTGAGCCATGGACTTTTCACAGCATGGTGTCTGTGTTCCAGGAGGGACAGTCCAGAAAGAATGTTTCAAGAGACCTGAGTAGTTTCTTGTAAGTTTTCCTTAGAAGTTTCAGAATGCTGCTTCCACTGAATCCTAATAATTCACATTCAGTTGATGGAGAGACTATTTTTTTATTTTAATAGCGTTTTTGTTTATTCTTGAACTAGTTCATACATGTAGGTGGTATATCACAATGATACCCACACCCAGGACCACAGCCCCACACAGCTCTTCTCAGTTCTATATTTTCTTACGTGACCATCTGAGATGGAGATCGGAACTCAGTCCTCATGTTCGTGCGGCAAAGGCTTGCTTGACTAAACCTCTCCCCTTGCTCTGCAAATAAGGTCTAAATGAGAGAAGCTACAAATATTTTGTCATCCCCCTTTGATTTTCCATAGTAACGGTCAGAGCCTAGCACAACTACCCTACCCTACTGGTACTGGTGACGTGAGAGCTCAGAGCTAAAAACTAGGAAGGGCTTCCGTAGGGCTCTGTGGTTCTAGGCAAGAGTCAAAGGAATTTTAATCCCTTAAAAACATTTCTGGAGATAGCATTTTGCCATGTAGCCCAGGGTGGCTTTGAAATCCTAATCTTCTTAATCCTTCTAATGCTGAGATTATTGGTTTGTTCCATCATGCCCAGCCTCAATCCACGGGAAACAGAAACCTTGCAGAGTCTTTTGTCCTAAAAAGCATCTAACATTTATGAAGTCTTGCAAACTTTCTCAGCACGGCTTTTTTTCTTCAGAGCGTTCCTGTTGTTCTGAGTTTCAGTGCCTTGCAGGTCCAATCCCCAATCCGTGGACAAATGCACCCTCAAATAACTCTGAATTAGGTCTCAACATGAAATCCTACATTTACTTCAAACATAGGATTCTTTAAAAGGCAGTTCTGGTAAGTCGGCTGCATGGTTCTCGAGTGTGAGCGTTGTCCCCGCTCTCTATCTCAATGTTAAAGGTCACAAAAGCAGAGATACCTGGTGCAAGTTCTAAGGTTGTGTGAATTCCTCCCTGCCCCAGGGATGCATATGTTGGCCTCAGGTGAGCAGTGCACCCTGTTTTGTAGTCTCTATCAGGACTCAGTGACCTTTTAACTGTGGTCCACAAGAATCTTGACCTTTTAGGGACTTGGGAGATTGCTCCATTGGTAAAATGCTTGCTGTGCAAGATAAAGGACCCCATACAAAAGCCATGTATAGAGGATGAACCTATATAACCCCAGCTCTGGTGAAGGAGGAGGCAGAAGGATTCCTCCGGCTTGTTAGTCAGGCCAGTCTAGGCAAATCTCTGAGGCCAAGCTCAGTGAAAGGCTGTCTCAAAAATTAAGGTGGAGAGGAATTGAGGAAGACATCTAGTGAGAACTTCTGTCCTAGCTGCTTTTCTCTTGCTGTGATAAAACACCAAGGCTACTCTTAGAAGAAAGAGTTTATTTGGGGCTCACAGTTTCAGATGGTTAGAGTCCGTGACCATCATATCAGGGAACACGGCAGCAGGCAGGCATGGTCTGCAGCAGTAGCTGAGAGCTCACATCCTGATTCATAAGTACAGGAGAGAGGGAGAGAGAGAGAGAGAGAGAGAGAGAGAGAGAGAGAGAGAGAGAGAGAGAGAGAGAGAGAGAGAGCGCTAACTGAGACTGGTATGGGCTTTTGAACCTCAAAGCCAATTCCCAGTGACATGTAAGACCACACCTTCTAATCCTTGCCGAATTGTTCCACAGACTGGGGACCAAGTTTTCAGATATACGAGCTTTCTCATTCAAACCACCACAATCTCTGACCTCTACACACACATACCTTGACATTTTGTCTTGTTTTGGGTTCTAGTCATGGCAGTTTGGTGTAACTGTGGACCCAATTCCCCATCTGGTGGGTGTCAGGGTTTGTCAGCCATGGAACTCTATCCTCTTGAGCTGGGTGTTGGAGATGGTGATGAGGGTGGACCAGCAATGTCTTGTAGCACTGACAACAGTATCTTGACATCATGGCGACAAGACCACAGTGATCTACCCTTACTTCTCATAAATAGGGACTTGCTCCTTGATCACTTTTCTATAGGGCTATACACTTGGAACAAAACACTGAATAGCATTCATGAAAGACAAGGATGGGAGGGATGTGGGGTGATTCCAACCGACAGACACCAAAATTGGGGTGAGATTCAAGATCAGATGCATGCCAAGATCTGGAAAGAGAGATATCACAGTGTAGCAGAAATCAGTGCTTCCTTATGGTCACTGACTTCAGAAGACCAGAGCATGGAAAGGGTAAATATGAGCACAGGGCAGTTCCACCTTCTAGAGCCTTCTCTAATCTCATCGTAGAAGTCTTTCACCCCCTTGGGGCTGCCTATCTTGGGTAGTTAGTTCATTTTGCATTTTTGAATCTCAGTTGAATGTTATTCCCCGCTCCCGTTTCCTTTCCTGGTAATTTATTGCTTATCCCTATACAGAAAAGCTACTCATTTCTCTGTTCTTAAACTAGGATTTCACTCTGTGGCCTTGAACTCCCAGCCATCGTACTGCCTCAGTTTCCTGAACGCCAGGATTACAGGCATGCGCCACCAATCCTGGCTTCTGATTTCTGCATGTTGTTTTTTCTGCCATGTTGTGTGGCTGACAGTGCTTGGCAGATCTAAGAGCCTCCTAGTGGCACCTTTAGGGGAGTTTAAAGTCTAGGCGCATGCAAGTTCAGCCACACTAGCACTGCATCTTCTCTTATAGGCAGAATGGAGACGCAACTCTGTATTGGTATGTAATAAGTATGTATGTATAACATGAAAGCTGAGGCTGGATGATTGGCAGAGAATAGAGACCAATAAGAGGTGGGTGGAGGAGGGGCAACGTGGAGAGGTAAAGAGCAAAGAACAGTGATGTATCTTTATAAAATATGGAAAAAGTTATTAAAAAGAGGCAAGCAGGCGATTTAAAGAGATATCCCTAATGAAGGTTTTGGCTTACTCTGACTAACTGATAGCTGGTTTTGAGAGAGCTGTGCAGAGAAGTAGTCTGAGTCCTTGTTTGACGTATGTGCAGAAGGGTCTCATGATTGGCTAATAATGTTTGCCACAATAAGGAGGCTGGGTGGGCCTGGCATTCACGAGCAGTGCACTTGTTGTATATACCCACTGCTAATGAACTGGAGGGTGGCCTGGACTTTAATACAAGGTCTGAAAGTGCGTCCAAGAAAACAACAAAGCAAGCTAACGCTATGGCTGAGAGGTAGAAACCACCCAGTAGAGATGGTTTGTCCCACACAGAGTTCAGGCCTCATGATCATTAACTATATTAAGAATTTACACATTAAAATCTTAGCCGGGGTTGTGGAGACCACTGGTATAGTGCTTGCAAGTACAAAGACCTGAGTTCAATCCCCGGTTCAATCACCCAGCTGTGGGGGCACGAGCTAGGAACCTCAGTACTGGGGAGATGTGGACTTGCTGGCCAGTCTACCCTGCTTAACTGGTGAGGCCTAGGATCTAATGAAACACCTTGTCAGAAAAATCCAGGGGGACAGCTCCTGAGAAAAAACAGACAAGGTTGGACTCTGTCTTCTACATGACAACTTCACAGGCACGTGCAGATATGCACACTGTCCCTCGACTTGAGCACACATGAAGAAGAAGAGGAAGAAGGAGAAGGAGGAGGAGAAGAAGAAGAAGAAGAAGAAGAAGAAGAAGAAGAAGAAGAAGAAGAAGAAGAAGAAGAAGAAGAAGAAGAAGCAGCAACAGCAAGGAAAGGTTAATGAAAAATACTGCATGCACTTGAATACCAGTTTAGGGCATTTGTCTGTGGTTTGGTAAGTTATGGAGAGAACTGATTTTTTTTAAATAGTCATAATATCATCAGAGTCAGAAAGTGCATGCTTTAAATACAGTCCATTTCCAATGGACCACTCTGTTTATGAAGATTTTTATCTATATATGCACATAAATATGTACATATAAATTTTCATAGCCAAAGGGAAAGGTTGTATATTATGGCATAAAATTATATATTTTTGGCTCTCACTCAGCAACCATAAAATCTAACTATTTCCAAGTATAAGAAAGATGGGAAAATGCTCCTTCTAACACCTTAAAATAATTGTGTGGCGGCCAATCCGGTGGTCCCTGTGCATAAGTAGCTCAGATTGAATTTTAGGAGAGTTTCTCATGCATCCTAACATTAACTTTGGGGCATGGAAATGGACCATATATCTAATAGGCAACTTCCCTGTGAACCTTCAGGCCCAACTACCTCCAGTGAAATGTTTGTATATGCATTTAAATGCAGCTATTAAGAGGTGAAGCCCTTTTCTATCTCAGCTGCCTAATGAAGTAAACTTTCCAAACTCAACCCAGAGGGAAGTGTTGTAATATGTATGTATACAATGTAATATATATGTATATAATATTTAGGTACCAGGGAACGGATCATAAGTAGAAGTCACACAGGATGCCATCAAGAAAACATTGGCATTTGGTTCACCCCATGAATAAATTATGACTGAAGTTTGGGTTCTTACCATTGTCACAACTTGTAAAAATTAATGTGAGCTCAACTCTTGTCCAAGATAGGAAAGTCAGAGCCAGGCTGAGCCCTAGTGACATTAAAAAGTGGGGTAGTTTCACCAAATGTTCTCAGAGAGGGATCAATATTGCTATTGGCTTATTTTTATTTTTTCTGATGTGACATAACAGGGTGTCAAATTTTACTAGTGTTTTTCTTCCAAGTTTTAAGACTATGCCAGACAGTTCCCATCAGCCAGAAGATATTAGAACGAGTCAAACACGGAGTTCTACTGGAATCCCTCTACACAGTGAGCAGCTCAGAGAGGCATATCCCTAAGCTTACTCTGTTCACTAAATCTAGATCAATTAAAACTGTATTAAACATTCCCAGTTGTTTTCTTTTTCTATTCTAGGTATGTGAAAACGGGAAAATGGAAGGCCAAGTTTTAAATCATGATAGGTACCGTGACAATGTAATATTAGGCAAAATTAGCTTTGGTCTGGTAGTGAGTGATTCAAAGGCAGGAAGGAGCTTATCAAAGTGATGGGCACATGACTGGAGGCAGACTGATCCACAGAAGGAGGGGAGCAAAATTTAAAACTGTCTCTAGGGCCTGAGCACGGTGGTGCATACACATCTTTAATCCCAGCACTTGTGGAGGCAGAGGCCAAGCTGGTCTACATGGTGAGTTACAGATCAGCCAGGGCTGCGTATTGAGACACTGTCAAAACAAACAAACAAACAAACAAACAAAAAACCTTGCCCATGTTGTTGGTGGAACTTAAGGATGATCATTTTATATGAAAAAAAAAATGATGTTATCATGGAGTTCTGTTCCATAGCCCTCTCTGGTTTAGCACAGCAACTTAGAATAGGCTACTCTGCAAGTTGTGGGTTTCAGGTCAGCCTGGGATCCAAGAGGATCCTTTAACAATAAAACAAACTCCTTCATTCTCAAAAGGAACCAGAAAACCAAACAGAACAAACAAGAAAAACTCAAATCCAAACCGAACGAAAAATAAACAAAAACCGCCAAATACCAACCAGAAGACTGGAAGACGAGGGATGAAGAGTCTTTTATCCCAGTCCTAGTGGAGCTGCCTCATCCTACACACGAGGCTCAGGTTCGATTGAAAATTCCAGGAGTCACCTAGAAGAAGAATGTGTTCCCTTCCTGTGTCTCTGTCTCTGTCTCTGCCTCTGCCCCCTGGCTTGCTCGCTCTCTCTCTCTCTCTCTCTCTCTCCCCCTCTCTCCCTCCCTCCTCCCCCATATATCTCTCTCTCTCTCATGGGTGTATGGATGTATATATGTGTTTTTCTCTCTTGTGTGTGTATGTGTATATGTGTGTGTGTATGTGTGTGTATATGTATGTGTGTGTGTATATGTGTATGTCTGTTTCCCTCTCTCTCTTCTCTCTCTGTCTCTCTCTCTCCCTGTCTCGCTCATGGGTGTATGTGTGTATATGTATGTTTTTCTCTCTTGTGTGTGTATGTGTATATGTGTGTGTGTATGTGTGTGTGTGTGTATATGTGTATGTCTGTTTCTCTCTCTCATGTGTGTGTGTTTGTGTGTGTATATGTGTGTGTATGTATGTGTGTATATGTGTATGTCTGTTTCTCTCTCTCTCACTGTGTGTGTGTGTATGTGTGTGTATGTATGTGTGTATATGTGTATGTCTGTTTCTCTCTCTCTCTCGTGTGTGTGTGTGTGTGTGTGTGTGTGTGTGTGACTAGAAAGGAGCTATAACCATCACACCCCATTGAGTCAGCTGTTTTCCTTTGATATCCATTCTTAGAGAGTCCAGAGACTGTTGGCTACAAAGAGAAATGTGAAATCAGCAAAGGTCAGGGTCGGGGTATGTTTTTTGGTGACCTCATCATGACCTTTAGCATTTCCCTGGAAGAGACCCCAAAGTCACACTGCTAACAACTTCATGTACTTGGAAACCACTGACCAGAGAAAATACAACCTGAGGCTAGAGGCAGCTGCTGGCAGAAGGCAGTGTTAGGTTGACCGTTCCCACGTAGGTGGAAAGAGGGGAAGTTAAGCGGGAAAATGATTTGCTGACTCTGTTACCATGGAGACAGTCTGGGTAGGTGGTGGCTATGCCCACCAGCCTGAGACTCCAGGTGAGACCAAGTCCTGGTGATTCAGAAGAGAAAGCCAAGCCTCGGGTTTTAGAGAGGACCCCTGTAAAGCAATAGCATCCAGGAACCAGGGATGAGTGCTAGCACATTCTATCAAACCTGGGAAGGCGGAGAGCTGCATCCACTCACAACAGACAGCGCCAGCCAGGGTCTCTGAGGTCTGAACAACGCCTGCCTTGCGGAGTTAGTAATAAGGAACTCAAATCAACCCCTACCTTAGGCACACTGAGTGTAGCATGGTGACAGCACCTTTGAGATGGTTCTGATGGTTACATATGGTGAGGGTTTCCTTAGCGGAATACAGATGCCTCACCATCAGTGGAGACTTTGGTGATGACTTTGATGGGCTGCATAGTACTCCACAGGAGGGACAGCTCACCTTCTCTGAGTCTGTCCATCTATAAGAGTGGAGATGGTAGGGTTGTGGTTAGAGTATACTGTATTTTGAGCTCAGCACATATGACAGCAATAGTGACATATTTTGATCTGAAGTTATTGTTAATGGTTATCGCTTTCATTGAGACAGGGTCTTACCACAGAGCAAAGGCTGAGTTTGGCTTTTCAATCCTCCTGCCTCAGCCTCCTCTGGGTGCTGGGCATGACCCATTTCAATTACTCTTATTTAAAAACAGTAGAGACCACAGCTCTGGGACAGTGGCCGAGACTGACCCTCTTCCCAATCCCACCCCCACTGCCAGTCTCCAGAGGGCTTGCTGCACAAGCCCTGGAAAGTTGGGCCACATTTTGGTAGCCTGAGTTTAATATCTTCAAAATGGATGTCACAGTGGAACCAGACAGAGCCACATGCACAAAGTGATTGTGAGATTTTGATGATGTGGTTCGTATTTTGTGCTTTGGTCTGGCATGCAGTGGTGTCTTAATGTTGACTCTTCTGTCACACACACACACACACACACACACACACACACACGGGGGAGAGAGAGAGAGAAAGAGAGAGAGAAAGAGAGAGAGAGAGAGAGAGAGAGAGAGAGAGAGAGAGCGCATGTACGCACACACATGCATAGTATAGTGCTGGTCTAGGATGTAGAGTAAGGCTAGAGGGAGAATCCAAAATAAATTTGATTTGGGATTTGATGACTGTACAGTTATTGACGTCTTTAAATAAGAACCGAGGAGCTAGAATAATTTGAGAAGCTTAGCCAGTAAGGAATTCAATTTTGTATCTGGTCAATATGAAAAGCTGATAGGTTGGAGTTTCGGTTTTATAATTTATGACTTAAAGTGATAAAAGCACCTAGGTGTGGTCATGTACACGTGTCATCCCAGCACTTGGGAGTCTGAGGCATGAGGATGGAGAAAGCAAGGCTTGAAATAAGTAAGTGCTGTGGTCGTCATTGCGCACTGTCCTAGTACAGCGACCAGCAAGGGGCTAGGTACCATTATTAGACACAGTCCACGGAAGTGAAACTGAGGCACAGAGCCCATGGTTTGTTTGTTCCAGGTTACCTGACTGAGTGTTTCACTCCAGGTAATTTTTTTTCTGGAGCTGACATTGCTGTGTCTTTTGTCTCCAAGGAAAGGTGGAAGCCGCACATTGGGCCAAGACTGCACAGTAGCAGAGGGATGGGTCCCGCTGAGGGTATGCCTGTGAGTTTAACCACCAATGCTTCTTCACTTGAATCACCGACAGGATCCTTCAGTTGAGCCAAGAATGAGGGGTGAGGAGATACGGTGTGAGGGAGCAGATATTAGGGATCCAAACTTTGCTCTATTTGACACCCCCAACTCTTGTTCTAGACCATAGTTTACAGTGAAAACCAGAAAAATAATCATTCAAATACAGACTTCCAGTTCCACATTGTGTACTGTCCCTACTGTGTGTACATCAGGTTCTGCCTGTCCTACTGTGTCCTTAACATGGAAAAACACTAGACTAGAGGCTAGTTTTTGACCTACAACAAGAGCCAACCAAATTTGCAGCAGGCTGAACCACAGTAGTTACATAAAGTAAAGCCATAACGAAATGATATTGGCTTTCCATCTGAGCCCTAAAGCAGCTATGAAGGTGCTTTTAAAAGAGAAATTCCCAAAATGTTTAGAGCAATCATGGCATCGCTGAGGTAATTACATTGCCTCCCCAAGTGACTACTTTGAAGGGAATGCTAGTTTGAATCTGTAGTTGCTGGAGTATTTAATAAATACCACTTTCATTACTGAAAGGGCTTCGCCTCCTAAACCTGGCTTTCCTAAAAGGGGAGGGGCAGTGTGGAGGAGCAGCTTGCCGCCATATTCTCTCCTCCACTGTTGCTTCTGTTTGGGATGGAATCAGTCAATTGGGCCATTTTCTGAGCACCTCGAGCCATCATCATCCCTGCTCTGATTTGAGTGGTTCGCTGCACTTTGACCTGTCCTGAGCAGAGCTCCACACAGACAGCACAGTATTGTGATTTCGTCGTGGTGGAGCCTGGGCACACGGTAGGGAGGCCCCACTAAGCGCGGGGTTTCAGGTGGATGCGTCACATTCTAGAGAACCGTTTTCGGAACGCGAGTTCGCTCTGGGAAATCTGAAAGCAGTCCATAGTTAACATTTCTGAATCAGGGAACCTGCTGACTTCTTCAAAGCCTGCTCTGGTGTGAGAAGATAGATAAGTGTTCCCTGGGAGGATCCATTAGGTGTCATCAGAGTACATGGCTACCCACAGTGTCGTTGGGTCCCACACCCATGGTTGGAAACCTCTTCTTTCTATTCTCAATCTCCTGATAATTACGGACAACTGGAAGGTCATGTCCAGGGCCCCTCAATAACCAATGGTCCTCTCACCTTAATTCTCTCCTGTTACCGTGCTTCTGGTTGACATCCCTAGATTGTGAAGTTAACTCAAACCAGGGAAGGTGCTTAACTTTTTCTGATTAAGTTTATTTATTTACGTGGGTACCCGTGTGCACACACACGTGTGCCAAGGCATGAACATGGCGGTCGGAGGACAAATTGCAGTAGTGGTTCCTTCCTTCCACCAGGTGTGTCCTGGGGATTCGACTCAGGTGATCAGGCTTAGCTTCACTTCCCGCTGCGGAGCCACCTCATGGACCCAGAAGACACTCTCGAAGACACAGGAATGGTGGAGGCAGCAGCTTTGTCTGAGCTGCTCCTGTGGCTCGTTTCTCTTAGACAATCATTTATTAACAACGGACTTACTTGAACACCTGCTTGACTTTTCTAGATGCTGGAGAAATGGTGTGAGGAAAGCAAAAAAAAAAAAAAAATCCTCCTAGAGCCCGAAGAGATAGCAAGTAGGAGAGAGAGAGGGCAACATGAAGAAGTACGTTACCAGGTGCTTTACAGAGTGCCAAGGGTTACTGGGGAAGAAAAACTGGGAGAGATAAGGAGGACTTCCTGGAAACAGGAATATGTTTCAGTTTTAAATATAAACCAAGATGGCGGTGAGTTCTCCCTAAGACAATGACACCAGGCAGAGTGTGCAAAGAGTGGAGGAAGTCAGGACAGTGTGTGACCAATGGGGAGGTCAGTCCCAAGAAGCACCGAACTTGAAAGGGTTTTCTAAGGTCGGAAGGAAGAGATTTTACACAGTGACAGGGCTTGTTAGCATTGTAAATAATTTTCGATCTGCTTAAAATATGCTTATTAAAAATACTGAAAAGTATTTCTTTCTCTCCCACCTCCTTCCTTCCTCCCTCCCTCCCTTCCTTTCCTAACATACTGAGTGAGGGTGGGTGGGAACTTTTCACATTGTAATACAATGTGTCATCTACAAGGTTCCTGCTCAAGACCATCATGACTAAGTTACAAATTAAAATTACCCTCCCACACCTTATGCTTTAAGTAAATTTATTGCTTTGCGTTGGGCACAGTGGATGACAACATCCCCACCTGTAGGCTGCTGGGCTATTCCTTGGGTACTGCTGTTAGAGCATCTGGCTCACCCCTCTGTGCCAGCTTTTGGTGGTGCTGCTGTCTTGCTGGCAGCCATCAGTAGGGCTTCTGAGGCAGAAGGTCCAGAAAAGAAACAGTTTTCAGAGACCTGAACCTGCTTTGTTGTCAAATAGGAGAGTATTTTTATCTTTTGATTTATCCTTTATAACGTGGGCATAACATCCCAAGACTTGCAGTCTTGTTATGAAGATTAAATAAAATGTTGTGTTTAAGCATTTTGTGAATAAGAAAACATAAAAAATTATGTTTTATGTGCCTTTTAAAAATTGCTCTTTTGATATCTGGTACCATTACTATTCTGTTTATGGTTCACTTACAAAGAACTTTCCAAAAGAGGTTTGATAGTGAAAGAAGAGGGGTTTGGTGTCTGCAAACTGTTCTCTTCTGGGCCGGTGTCTAATTATTGATGCTAATTAACATCATGCATCAGCTAACTAATTTAACCAGTCCATGTCCCATTCTTCTGTAATAACCAGTGGGATCTAATCTTTGCTGTGTGCTGGAATGAGTTGGAGTGTGTGTGTGTGTGTGTGTGTGTGTGTGTGTGTGTGTGTGTGTGTGTGTGTGTGCAGGTGCATGCATGCAGGTCACAGAGCCCCAGTAGAAACTAGGGGACAGCCTTGGGGGTTGGTCTCCACATTCTACCACTGTGTACCCATGAGCCACAAGCTCCCTGGGATTCTTCGGCCTCAGCCTTCACTTCTCTGTGAGAGCTCTGGGATTGTAGAGAGGCATGCTGCTGTGTCCATCTTTTACACAGATTCTGGGGATCCATCCTCTCACTTAAGTGTTTAACCTACTGAGCTGTCTTCTTGATCAGACACTTGGAGGGCTTGCATTTGCAAGAGTGACTCCTTGGCGCCTACCTTTGGATGTTCTGACCCAGTTGCTGCAGAGTGTGACGGGAGCAACAGTAGTTAAACATTTTTTTTTGTTGTTGTTGTTAATTCTTTGGACATTTTTTGTATGTGTTGATTATGTTTCCTCTTTCTCCATTTCCTCCCAGATCCACACCCCTTCCCTACCTACCCACCTTTATGTCTATTTTATTGTTAAACCTACCAAGGCCAGTGTGTATTGCCCAAATGTTCGTCAACGTGTGACTTTCCTAATGAGTGTGGTTAGCACACCAGAAGCTACACTCTTAGCTTCCTCTATCTCCCAGTGGCTAATGACTGCCAATAGCTCTATAGCCAGGGATGGGGTTCTATGCTCAACTCCTCTGTCCATGCAGGAATTTGATCCTGCTTGGGCTTGCTGGTATGCCGTGGCAACCACTAGGAGTTCATTGTGGAATCATCCAGTATCTAGAAAACACTGTTTCCTGGGAGTCACATGCCTCAGTTTCGTACATTCTTCCCACTCCCTCTTCCACAGGGATCCTTGAGCCTTGGGGAGAGGAGCTGTGCTATCTGTGTTTCTTTCAGGGCTTTGTACTCTGCAATCTCTGATTCTCTTCACCTTGGCCAGTTGTGAGTCTCTGTGTTAGTCACCCTCCACTGCAAACAGTAGCTTCTCTGACGAGGGTCAAGAGATGAGCTGAGCAAGTGGCTAGATAGATGGTCAACGTTGGGAACCATGGCCATTGTTAATCCCTGGAGTAAAGTGCGCCATATAAAGGAGGGCTTTTCCTGAAGCTTTAGACTGTGATGGGTTGGTCTGTCTGTCCATTTTGGGATTATAGCTGAACAGCACATGATGCATGAGTGCGTTAGGGAGCACAGCCATGCATCTCATGGCCGCTGGTAAGAGAACGGACAGGAGAAGGGGCAAGATACTTTGTTCTCCTTCAAGGGCATGCCCCTAGTGTTCCAACTTCCTTCCTTCCAATGTTCTCACCCTAGACCCAGCCTCCTGGTTCTACCACTTCCCAACAGCACAACAGGCTAGGAACCAAGCCTTAAAACTATGACTTTTGTGGGACATGCAAGGTAAAAATGACACTGGCCAAGCAAAAGGCTTACAAGGAGGTAAGAAATGACCTAGTCTATTGCCTTGTCTTCTGGGAAGCTGACTGTGCAGGAAGGCCTCTGGAGGGGACAGTTTCTGGCATCTCCACACAGCACCCAGACTTTGGCTGTGACATGTACTGTATCTTCTATCCCTTCACTGCCAATCCCCAAACCTTTGATTTCCACCTTGGAGGTAGGGTTTGTGGCCCCAGAAAGATTCATAAAATTCCTTAGGAGTTAGATGCTTGGCGTGCTTTTTAGGTCCTTCCCGGCATTTGGTGGCAGCTATGCAAGTGTAGGGACCTGCATCTGGATGCTCTCTGAGTTAGTTTTCCACAGCTTTCTGGAAAACATCCTGAATGTGTTTTTCATACACCTATGTCAAATAGAGCCAGTGCTAATATTTTGGGGGTGGGAGAGAGGGTGACCCTTACACTTTAACTTTAATCCTGTATAGGAAATAAAGGTCTTTATTCCCTAAAACTGGTTGAAGAAATAGTACATAGTAACTGTAGGACTTTTATTATACAGAGACCTCTCTGAGCACTTGGATCATGTGACTAGCCCAGCTCTCCCCACTTCCTGGCATATCAAAAAAACATTTTTATAGATTGGTGCCTCTGTGGGCCCAGATTCCTACCTGACATCCATTCATCCATCATCCATTCATTCATTCAGCACTCAGGGAGCAACTGCTGTGGGTTATGCCTGCTGATGACAGAGTAACAGTGACTTAAGTACAAGGCTGATCTCAGTAGTATGAGGATGTGGTAGAAACACAGGAAGTTCCCACAGTGGGGAGCAGGGAGGAGCCATCTTGGAAGAGCTTATAGAAGGTGACTTGGGCCAGTGTGGTTGATTCTGGTCACATCTTCCTTAAGCTGATTACCTCAGCAGCACTGCTCTGGGGGGCTGGCCAGAGAAATGGTAGCAGAGAGCTCAGGATAGATCCAGACACTGAAGGGCCTGGGCTTGCAAGAGCCCCAGGAAGCAGCAGGAAGCCTTCACCTGCAGAGTTCTGACTCTAAGTTTAGTGTGCTTTCCATGACTCCGAGTTTCCCTGCTGGTTCAGCAGCTGGCAGAGCCACATAGATGAGGACATATTCAGAAGCCAGTGGCATCAGGTGACGTTGTGAGCATTTTTTCCAGTTGAACCTGACTGCCAGAGAAAGCTCTGTCCCCCCCCCCTTTTACCCCTCCCAGCCAGTCAATGTGCTATCGCATACAGAAAACTGAGCCCTGAAGTGGACCAAGTGTGACCCAACACTCAGGGTGGACAAAGACTTCTGTCCTGCAAGGGATGGTACAAATCCAGAAGTCTGCAATTCGAAAATCACCAACACTCTCCAGGGAGTTATGTGTTTTACATAACTAATGCCTGATCAGATAAATGTAGTTTTATTTCAGACCATGAAATCATTTTCATTTATACCTTTCCGTTATCTTTATTAACAATGTTGACTGTCACCCCCTTAGTAGTGGGTCACAAATAAATGTCTTCAGTCCCCAGGATCTTCAACGTCTTTCTGTGGCCAGGGCATCAGGCTGTACTAAAAGGCTGTAAACTCAAAATGGCTCATTCATTATTTTCTTAATCTCAACATGTGCATCATTAGGAGCCTACAGCTATTCCATTGTCTACTATAGAATCTACTATAGAATATTGAAGTCAGTTGACTCCAACTCTCTCCCAAGCAGTCTCCTTTGCTTCTCCCTCCAGACCTGCTAGGATTCTACTCTGTCTCCCTCCTTTGCAACCTCAAAACAGGCAGGACACTCCTCTCTTTCCTTAAAAAAAGAAAGAAGGGACGGAAGGAAGGAAGGAAGAAAGAAAGAAAGAAAGAAAGAAAGAAAGAAAGAAAGAGAGAAAGGGAAGAGCATTCTGATTCCCACTTTACTTTGCTTAGCAGAGTTGCCCAGACAGCTCTGAAGCGTTTGCCCCATTTTCATTTGACGTTCAGCTCTTTCCAGCAGACTAATACTTTTTCCTCTATCAGTTAAGTAAAATACCTTGAAAATAGATTTCTTTGATGACAGAGGCTTTTATTGTGTCTCAGGGCTATCATTTTGAATACCAGTGGTTATTACAATACTATCCGTGTTGTGGTAGCTCTGGCATTTGCCTTAAATGGATATCTATTCTCTTTGATCTCACTTTTAAAATAAGCTATTTTTTTATTCCAGTGGTTCTTAACACCCCCCACCCCTTTTTTAAAATCAGGAACACGTCTGGAGTGCAATGAACATTCTGAATCTTCTACATTGAAAACACTACCACACACGCATTCGCTCCTCCACCCTCGCCTGCAGCCTTCTCTTCTGTCCTTTCCACCCACAATTTCAAAAACACAAACAAACAAACATCCCAGCTCATCCGTGTATCCTTGAAATGGGGAAATCTCTAGAAGGACATTTGCCTTGTGTATGTTCATTTGCATGTTTCCATGTGCCAGCCGTAGAGTGCTGCCTATTTTAAATAAACATTCTAATGAACTTGGCTCTAATCAAGATGTGTGACCAGGTAGCCATTTCCTCTGAGTTTGTAACATAGTGACCTGTGGATGGGGCAGTTGATCACAGCCATCTGGACCTACCCTTAACTAGTTCCAAGACTCCGTGTGGTTTTATAATGAACCGTGGTGGAAATCAACCTGGATTCTTTTTTTTTTTTTTTGGAGCTGGGGACCGAACCCAGGGCCTTGCGCTTCCTAGGTAAGCGCTCTACCACTGAGCTAAATCCCCAGCCCCTCAACCTGGATTCTTAACCAGGGCACCTGAGATATTGGCTCCACATGTTTTTTAATAACTGTGGAAATCTTTTTAGAAACATGACTCAGGTGTAAAAATGTCCAGCTGATTGACAACCTTTTTGTATTTGTAGAGTCTTTCATTTCTATTGTTTTATCCCAAAAAAACTGTCGAGAAAGTCAATGAGCAAAGTAGGCCTAGAGAGGGAATCTTGGCATGTGGGCAGTGAGGAAGGTAGACCAGAAGTTCAAGGTCATCCCCAGACACTTGTTAAATTGGAAGCTGGCACTGATGTTGTGGATTATATGAGACTCTGTTTCAGACAAATAAAAAAGTCAACCCAACCAAACATCCTGCTGCACACACACACACACACACACACACACACACACACACACACACAAAGAACACAAAACTCGATGAGCGCAGGCATTCAATTCAAAAGGGTAAACAAGAGGGGAATACACAGAGAGGCACACTAAAAGTGAGCTACAAACAGGAAATACACAGCAGGTCCCTTATGGCTCTCATCCCCAAGTCTCTTTATTGTCAATTTCTGCTTTTCAAAGTGTGTCATTGTTTCAGTCAAGCTTATGAGTTGAAGATAGCAGGCAACAAAGATTGGATCCTTGTATTAAACTTGGCTGTGTTAGAAGGAAAATAAATTATGCATAAGCTCCAATGATGACTAGTGACATCAGTCTGGTGGTTGTACTCTATGACTCGTATGCACAATTATGGATAACTTTATTTGACTCCAGGAACTTAGTCACACTAGGCAGGAGCTGTACCACTGCGCTATGTCTCCAACCTGAGAATGTAAGTCGAATACACTCTTTTCTATAAATTTAAATGTCCCTTAAGTATGCTAGAGAACTTGAACTTGACTGTACTCAGCCTGGGCTCTTAAGAAAGAGTCTTTGTTAATCCTCCAACCATTGATGACTGGTGGGATGCCCAAGCTTACTCTAGATTTTCTGTCACACTGTTTCAGACCCAAGCTAACTCTAGATTTCTCTGTCACACTGTTTGAGACCCAAGCTTACTCTAGATTCCTCTGTCACACTGTTTCAGACTCAAGCTTACTCTAGATTCCTGTTACACTGTTTCAGACCCAAGCTTACTCTAGATTCCTCTGTCACACTGTTTCAGACTCATAGAGCTAAAGAGACATTGGGAGTGGGGTTTAATGATACTTTGTACAACTGGGAAACCAAAGCCCTCTACCTGAGGTCTCACATGCTTGCAGTAGAAGAACTAGAGTTGCTCCTGCGTCTGGTGACCACCAAAGTCTAAGTGGCCTAATTTTTTAATCACAAAAATACCCAGGAAATGCAAAGTTAGCTACCAAGACCCCTGCATGATTACATTTTCAACAGTGTTCTGCACATTCTTGTTCATCAGCCTCAGGCCCAATGCTAATTTCTACCTCAATGTAGTCTCATCCTCAGGTTACATGATCTCACCTCCAATGTTGATGATTTCCCTGTTGTCCATCCCTCCTTGACACCTGAGCTCACACTGCCTCAGCCTCCTCTGTGGGTGCTAGGATTCTAGTCAGATATGTATAGTCACGTCAGACTGACTTATTTTCTGGGGACTATGTAAGGTAGGCTGAAACCAGTTTATAAATTTTCAGATGAAGGGAGAACGAGCCTTTGTTACACAGAACTTTCACATTCTCTTGGTCTGAGGAGTACTCACCTTGTTTTCCAAAGGGTACCTTTGTGTGGATTAATGCACCAGATGCATAAATGAAAGCCAGTGTTATAATTGGTACCGTTCTGGGTAAACCGGAAAAAGGTGGGGGTGTGGGGAGGCCTAATTCTGTTAGGAGAGAACTGGAAGGTGGAGAAGGGATTAAAAATAACCCCCAAATAGAGAACATTCATGTCCTAGGCAGCAGTGAAGACTTTAGAACTGTGAAAGCTTAGAATGCCCATAAATAACAACATTGTGGATCCAGCAGGCTTGGAACTAGGCCTTCACCCATGGGTAGAACTGGAATAAGGAGTTGGATTTAAAGAGGCAGAAGGAAGGCCAGGTATGCTAGAGAAAGGGTGAGGGAAGAATTCACTAAGATTGTGAGAGGACAGTGTTTGTTTTTTTACCAACCTGATTGGTCCTGGGGGTGCGGGGGCAGTGTGAGTCTGATGCCAGAAGTTAGCAATAGGTTGATAGTAAGAGCTCAGAGCCCTTGAGTCTGAATCTCAACCTTGTAACTTAGGGCTAAACTTCTCCGTCCAGGGATATTCTTTTGTAAGGCAGGGCTAGTCTCCACCTTCCCCTCTCATTGTGTTTGAGATTGGATTTGATTTGTAAGTTCCAAACACAGCTAAGTTTACAACCTTGCTTTCAGCGTGTCCCATGATCCTTAGCAGGCCCTTTCAGTCCTTCCTGGTTTGACTGGGAAGTTAAACTAGGCCTGCTCCAATTCTGTTAACTGTTGTATTTAAGATGAAAAATAAAACCTTGTGTATAGTCTGAGTCTGAACTTGGATGGGCAACAGAGAGTCATTCTTGCAAGAGTTGGAGAATCTTGGCTTCAAAGTCACCTATGCAGGCTAGGCATGTTGGTGCAGCCTGTAATGCCAGCGTTTATGAGGCTGAGGCAGGAGATTTGCTGAATTGTTGAGGCCAGTCAGAGGTATATAATAAGCCCCTTTTCAAATAAAAAGTAAGAAAGCAAGCAAAGAAACAGTCATCGATTCAGACCTCTGCAGAACTTGAGCTGCCTGCCAAGGAGAGGGGCCGCTTGGCCACTGCACTGGCTGCACTACACTGGATTGGTGAAACACAAACAGAATTTGCCTGAGAAGAAAAATAAAATAATGCATTTCAGGGGATTAAAGTTAGTCAATTAAAAATAAATCTTTTGATATCCTGGAGGGAGGTCATCAAGGGTTTGGTTCTGAGGACATTGAAAAGCAACGAAACCAAAACCAAATAAACAAGCAATCCCCTAGAGAACTGGATATACTGCTCACGAACCCGTATGCTTTGGTTACTTACTGGAAAGTTACCAATAACATCTGCAGACAGGCCTGCTGAACAGGCTCTAGGCCTCTGGAATCAATGGCTCTGGTCACCTCTCAGCACCAAGGGGATGAACCAGCTCATCTCTTGGCCGTCCAAAGAGACTGTGAGCAGAGCCAGAGTATCTGGGCCGATTGTCAAGGGTGGAGAGGCTCCGCTCGAGTCTTGGGATCTGGCCATTCGTCAATAGTCCTCTGACCCTCTTAGTCGACTACAGGCAGGCTCTCCTCCAATTCTGATTGTCTGGCTTTTGCATAATTACAGTGCCTTCCCCATGGGGTTTGCTAGCGATTCTTGGATTGTGACTCTAAAGGGAGAAGAGGCAACAAGTGCTGTGCCCTGCTCGTGAAACTTAGCCCCGTTCGGTTAGATGACGGCAAGTGGACAGCCCCTGAGCAGGATTTTCAGATTTGACATTGTCCTCTGTAGATTCCACCCCACACCCACCCCAGCCCCAGCCTTGGCATTTACTGTCAAATTTTAGGGATTTGGAATCTGTAGAGTACGGTGAGTGACCTCAACAATACATTCTAGGGACCAAGGTCATGGACAGGCTTGAGGGAAATTCCTTAGTCTGTCCTACTACTCCAAATGGGTAAATAGTGATAAAGACGGACAAACATTTATCAGGCCTGGTGTTGGGCATGTGTATACACAGGGTACAAACATAAACAATATCAGGGTGGTAGAACATAGTTATGCCAGACAGTGAACAGACAGCAGAGGAGTCCTGAGGAAAATAAGTTATCTGTGCTATGTCATTCTGTGGACACACTAACTAAAGCACATCTTCCTGTTTGCAGACATAAAGTATTAAGGGTACCCTGGAGCCCCTCCTCCACTGGTGCTGGGGAACAATTATTGAAGTGACAAGGACGTTGGATAATCATTCATATATATATATATATGTGTGTGTGTGTGTGTATATATATATATATATATATATATATATATATATATATATATATATATATGAAGTTTTACTGCCATTTAGAATAAGTCAAATAAAAGCCATCCCCCTTTATGTTCTTCCAAACTACCCTGGTGGTGAGTTAGATGCCCGCAGACCCCCCCTCCCCCCAGTTTTCTGCTGTGTCCATAGAACCCTTACACACAGGCTGGGACTCCTCTTTCCTCCCTACCCCCTCCCCCATTAAAAAAAAAGATTTAAAGAAAAACAGCTCCAGTTGTGTGAGGCCTACACACCGGGTATGCAAGTCAGCCAGCGTGAGCTGCGAACAAGAGTGGGGCCCTGGGTGGGTGCTCCTGCCGCCTTGGTGCTGGTCTGCCTGGGCCGGGTGGGTAGCAGGGAAAATGTCTATGTTTTAAGGTTGGGAGGTGGGTCGTGTAGGTCTGGGATCCCGTAGCTCAGGAAATGGAAACCCAGCACCCCATCATTGGGGCTGAAGGGGTTCTTCCTTCCCTTCCCCCATTCCGTTTTTTTTTTTCAAATTTATTTTGCCCAGGCGGGGATTGGCGACGGTCAAAAGGGAGCAGTTGGCACTGAATGTCACCCTGAAGGTAAAATGAAAGACAAAAGAGGAACGCATGCTTGCTTTTGCAGCGGCTGCGGCGGCGACGGAGGCAGGAGCAGCAGGATTTAAAGGGAAAAAAGAAATCACACGCACATACATACATCTACACACACCCAGAGGCGTCGATTATGCAAACGCAGTAATGCCATCAAATCCTGACAGTGCCGGGGAAATTTTTTTTTCAAAAAAATAATAGAGAGATATATTTATTTTTTTTTTTAAAAAAAGAGGGAGCCAAACGCATGCAAAGAGAAACGTGCACATACCACGCAACCACCCGAGGAGAACCTGGCAGCCTGTCTCCTCTTCTGCCAAGTTATCATTAAGAAAACAGGGAAGGCATCATGACGTCCTGGGTCACAGGGAGTGCGGACCGACGCTACCAAGAGCGAAGGGAGGCGCCTGGGCGCTCCGGCTAGCCGCGGGCGCAGCTCGGCCCCTCGCCGCCCGGCTGGGTGAGTGCTGCGCCGCTCGGGACGCGGACCCCGGGGCCCACGCAGGGCCGCTGTGCGTGGGGACACAGCCTGGGGCCGGGCCCTGGCCGCCCGCCGGCCGCCCGCCACCCCCTCGCCCCGCCGAGGTCGCGGGAGCCCAGCTCAAGGAGGCGTGTGTGAGATGTGCGATGTCCCTGCATGGGGGGTTTGTAGACTTTTCTAAGCCAAAGCAACCGGGGCTGCCTCGGCTGCTTTGAAAAAAAAATTAAAAAAAAAAAAAATCCCCGAGGACTCACCCGATTAACCAGCTGCAGTTCTGACCCTGCCAAAGGTAACTGCCCCATCCTTTAACCATCAGCGTCTGGAGACAGACGCTTGCATCTCTGTTTGCAGTCCGGCTTGGAATCTCTATTGCTACCCCCTTCCCCCTTCACTTGCTTAGAGTCTCTTGGAGGAAAAAAAAAGAAAAGAAAAGAAAGAAAAGAAGAGAAAAAGAAAAAGGACACCCTCTCTCAATAACACACGCATAAGTAGTGCCCACCTCTTGCAGACTTGCCTGGCTCAGCCTGCAAAACTGTCAGGTGTGTGCTGGAGACACAGATAAATTTGAATTGCTGTTAGGTTTCTTCTTTCAACACCCCTCCCATCCCCCTTCCTGCTTACAGACTTCAGTGCTGGGGAAAGTGGCAAAATAACCCTCGGGCAGAGTTAGGGCACCTGAACTGGGAGGGGATAGGGCCAAGGGACATGGGGCAGGGGTCGCTGTGGGTGAAGGGGGTGTCCGGAGTTGGAGGATGTTGCCACAGGGCAGTGCCGCTGCTCCGGTGCTGTGTGTCCCTCCTGTCCTCTAAGCCTTCCCATCTCTCCAGGCTTTCCAATACTGTCACCTTTCCCAGAAAGGAAGTCACCGAAGTTGTCTGGAGGTCACTGGACTAACTGTTTCAAACTGCTTATCCTACCTTGCCACCTTTTGATTCTGTCAGAGCGCCTGCAGGGTAGAGCCCAGAGCACCCCAGCCCCTCCTCACCCCTCCTTGGGTGAGAGGAGACCCAAAGCTCCCCTCCTATCCCCTTCCCTTCCAGCAGGGAACCTTCTTTTAGATTCAACTCCTCCTCCTTCCAGAATCTTAACAAGCCTTTCTGGAAGAGCCTGGAACCCCCACCCCCACCCCCACCGAGCCCCCAAGCCTCTCAGCACTGAGGGGTGACTATATGTGTTTATTAATTGTATTGTTTTGGTTGTGCCGATTCTGAGTTGCCGAATGGGTCTATGACCTCCTGTTATGTTCAAACGCCCCTGCCCAGTATTTCAAGATGAGAAGACCTTGCAGACTCCCGAACTATGTTTCAGAGCAGCTGAATGGGTTGGACTAGTTTTGAAGAGAAACTAATTTGTTTCCCACACTGCCCAAAGAGCAAATAGGGGATGGTGCCTGGAAACCACCCAAGTTCAGAACCACCCAAGTTCAGAAAGAGGGTTTGAAGTGTCTTAGGGAGGATGGCAGGGAACAGACCCCGTAGCTAGAGGGTTGTGTTTGGCTTTGTGTTTTTTCCTCCTGTCCAGTAGATCCGATGCTATCGAGCTGACTTAACCGTCCTGAGAAACAGTTCTGTCTTTGTGAAAAAGAGGAGGAAGTTTGAAGGCCTCTCTGATCTGAACTCAGGAATGGCAGAGGCCTGGACGCTGATGGAGGGGAAGTGACCTTGAAGGGGATGCTTCCTTGCTTTGAGGAAGCAATCAGACTGTGAGGAAGCAGGCCTCCAGGATCTTTCAAACATTGATTTGTCTGCTGTGATCTCTGCCTTTGTTATTTTCTCCTAAAGCAATTCTCATAACTCTTTAAACTTGCATTACATAGTATTAAATGCATGTCCATTGTGAATGGTATTGTACTGCACATTAAACTGCCCATTGACTGGGGTGGTGAGGATAGGTAAGGACAGCTCTTTCCCCTTAGAAATCAAAATGGGCTAAGTCTTCTTGTATGACGTGTGCTGAAACCTGCTGGTATTCTTTGCTCAACCGAATAGACTGGATCAATTGATTAGGTTTTCGTGTGTGTGTGTGTGTGTGTGTGTGTGTGGTGTATAGCTCAATTTATTCCGTGCAGTTTTTCCAGAAATTAAAAGGTTACCAGAGAGTGCCATGTTCCCATTTCCAACCGAGCACCACTTATTACCACAACAGTATTTCAATATTAAGTGATCTTCAAGGTCTTTCATCTTTCATTTTGAGCTCCAAATTTGACTCAGCATGAGTGTGGCAGAGCAGCAAGATAAGAGCTAACAAAGCACGCAGACCCCCAGAACGCTCTCAGGGACATGTCTCGGGAAAACAGTAGAAGAGTGACTTCTACTGAGGGACCTTGTTCTCAGCTGTACTGAGAAATTTTGGCAAGAGCCTGCTAGAGGTCATGGGCTTATGTTTGAGACTTATCTCTCTCTGTGGTTTGTTTCTCCGGCCCCTTTTCTCCGTATATTAAGTGGACACTCAAGGTGAGCTGTCTTGACGTTTTCAAACAGCCGAATCCCTACATTCACCTGTCCCAGAAAAGGCAACTGTTTAGAAGCTATATAACACACACACACACACACACACACACAAACACACACACAAACACACACACACACACACACACAAATTCTCCTTTTGTTTATAGATGTGGCAACCAAGCACCTTTATCTCTCTCCTCATTTATTTACTCCCTTACTTATTTACTCTGATGACGTGACTCTTTTTTTATGGTAAACTCACTCATTTTGGAGGAGGTCAAAGTATACCTCTGGAGCGTGCCCAGCGATGTCAGTTTCTGTTAGACAGTTTCTAGATGGTAGGAGGTTATCCTGGTCAAAGGACTTTATGAAACAAAGTCGAAAATTGGTAACATTTTTGTTGGGCAGGGAGGGAATTGTTGGAAAACTGTTAGAATAGAAAGCTCGTAAGGGCAAGCCACATTGATGAAGAGAAACACTGAAGAAACTTTTGAATAGTAGGTTGGCTATGTAATGGTCAACCACAAGATAAAATTTTTACACAGTATTTTTATGGCTTAAATTGGCTGCAGTGTAAACCAAGCTTACTACTCTATTAAGTCATTATACTCTTTAATTATTTAACATTTCTGGCCAAGCTATCTTCTGCGGTCTTTTTTGTACACATCAGGACTGATATGTACGGTAGTAATTGCTTGTTTGTGAGGACTTTGCTTTGGAATAAGGTTTAATTTTAACTTCTCCGGGGGCAAATATGAGGAAGAATCTTCAGAAGGAAAGGGCTGTGATGGAAATGGCCCTAGTGCCCCGGAACAGGACTTCTACAGCATTGCAATGTGGCTCATACAATCCGAGTTATTCTCACTAAGGGGCTCTGATAGGATCTGCCTCTCAGGTACCACACATTTTGAAGGAAGAACTGTATCTCTATTTAAACGCAGATCTTTGGTTTTCTCCAGGGGGCTCTTGGCAAATCTTTCAATCAAAGCACTGGTAGGAGAAAGGCAACTGAAAAAAAAATTATCCAGGAACAATAGCGTCTGTCATTGTGAAATAATGATTACCAAGGATCACAATATTGTGATTCTTTTAGAAAATCATTTAAAATTATCTTCCTAAAGTAAAAAAAAAATAACAGCAGGTTTGTTTTTGCTGTTGTTGTTTTTATGTTTGCTTGTTTGTTTGGTTTCGTGTGGACAAAAGGCATTGTCCCTTAGGAGAAGGGCTCAGTAAGAGAGAGACTTTTGGCATCTCCTCCTCCTTGCGTTTTGGTGGTACTGGAGCAGAGACCCAGGGAACCACCGAACTCCAGCTCTGAGTGCTCCCTGGGTCAAGGATGTTTCCGCCAATAGCTTTCATTTATTTACTTTGATCCCATTTCATCATTGTATTTGGAATCAGTGGACCAAGGCTAGGAACCTCAGGGTGGGTCTACTCTGGAGGGATAACTGTAACAGATCTCCCAGACTTGAAATAGACGGACATACTTTTCTGATGGTTCTGACCCCTTAGATCCAGTATATTGGGAAGAATCTCCTTTAAAAAGTTTTTGCGTGAATATTCGGGATGCTTTTTTTGCTCCTGGTATCATTTGCTGGGATGAGGCTTGGGCTGTCTGCATCCTTAGACCAGGAAGTTTCTTTTTCTTGGAGATTAGATAGCCTTCAGTACTCAACCCTGATTGCAAAACCTCTTCCATAGATTGCCTCCTCCATTGTACTGGGTCTAGACCCAGCCCTCCATTCTCCCTCAGACATGCACACTGTACAGACACGGATGTACTTATACCCTTATACCGGATGACACCAATGCTGGCAGCACAGACTCCTTCAGTTTGGGTTGTCTCCACTTATATTCTTATGGTGAAAACCATTTTTCCCATTAAACTATGTGATGATAATAATTATTGCAAAACAAGCGATGTAGTTCTTGAAATGTTCAGGGCACTGGAGATTCAACTCCGAGTTGCTTTTCTGGTATGTCTGCTCAGGTAGATAACCTTGATCAAATCATGATCCACCTGCTCTCCCTTTTTTTAAGTTACAGAGAAATTATTTTAATTCCTTAGAAAATATCCATTTCTAACAAAGATGTTTGACTGCTTTGGCACTCAGAGTGCCAACATTATCTGAAGCAAAGCAAACTGTCTCTCTACTTTCACAGGTATTTAAGGGGTTTTGTAAGTTGCGTTTCAAAATATATGCTTCCCATTTAAATTTGATCTCCTTCTTAGATATTTTCAATTAATAAGGCTTATGTTATGGCCATGGCAATTTATATTCAAACATACCTACTTTATTAGCACAGTTGTAGACTGTGAAACAAATTTCCATATCCGTGAAATACTAACAAGAGAAATAACTAACATTTGATGTGGGTGATAGTTTATACATTCCCCATACCTCTTAGGAAGATTATTCATTACCCATCTTAAGAAGGCAATCACTTTTTACAAGGTAAACGTTATATAAACAGATTCTTTACTCTTCCTGTTTGCCTCCTTTTCTTCTTAAATTTCTTCTTTTCTTGCTTTCCTCTCCCCCCACTTAATAATGTAAAGCCCCTTTTCTGGGACAGAGCATTATAATTGCCTAACATGTTTGTCTCTTGAAAGGGGAGCAGGAACAAGCAGCCCCCGCAGCTGGGGAATATATCTTCTGCTCCCCAGCATTCTAGAGGAAAATGTTAGGTTGCAGAAATCATTTCATGCCCTGTATGTTTTCCAACATAAATCAGGAAGACTGTTAACAAGTTATAGCCCTTCTTAGAGACTGCGGCTTTCTCTCTCTCTCTCTCTCTCTCTCTCTCTCTCTCTCTCTCTCTCGCCTCTGTAAACACAGCCTATATATTTTTTCCAAGTTATTGTGTGTGGAGAGAGATCCAAAGTTGTCTGCATCAATGAGCAGTCTCTTCAGTTAGGAGGAGTTCATCTTCTGCTTAGTACGGGTGTTTGATTTCCGAAGGTTGCAGAATTAGGACACAGTTTCGATGGTCCTTTGGACCAGTCACCATTAGAGGCTGAAACTTGCCTTTTACAGATAACGTAGATTTGACAGGATGCTGGCTGTCACAAAAGGTTGGCAGCAGTGAAGGCAGCATTGTCTGTGGCATCTGGTGATGAGTTCATCAAAGAACAACCGTGGACTCTTTGCTCTCTCTCAGTCTCTACTCTGCTTTCCCCTTAATGATCCTTTCAGTGATTAAGAATAGTAACAAATCAACTGAAAGTGGTGCTCTGGTTTACTGTTTTTCTAGAAACCATTTTTTTTTATGAAGGACCATATATATCATGACTATAACAAAGCTCAAGTTCATTGGGTTGGAGTGGATACCTCACAGGACTTAGACATTCAGGGTTGAGTGTAGATGTTTTCTTTATCTGTCATTCATTGGCTGTTCTAAATAGACTCTTTCTGCAAACAAAACAAAACAAAACAAAACAAAACAAAACAAAAAACACTACAAAAGTGTCTTATGTTCCAGTGTCCTTGGTTAGATCACAATAGCTAGTGCGACCAGTTGGGTGAAATATTGTTTTATCAGTGACACCCCAAATGTAAAAATAGTTTTCCTATTGTGATACAAGAGATACACATGACAGACAGTATTCTTCACTGTCTATTCATGTTCTACACATGACCAAGAAATGTTCTTCAATATATAAACATGGGGATAAGAGGGTCAAGCTTTAAGACATGAATCTGCAAGTTGAACGGGTAGATTCAAACTCTTGCTGAATGGCTGAAAGGGGTTTCAGAGAAATTTCTAGGAATTTTAGACACTGACAGCAAAACAGAGAGGCTTTGCTTTCCTGAAATAGGGAGGCTTCACTGTTGTGAAGTACATGGCCTTTGAAAGATTTGGGTACAGTTTCCTTATTGTTGTTGTTGTTGTTGTTGTTGTTGTTGTTGATGATGATGACCATTTGTGTTTTGTTTGTTTGTCACTGAAATTCATTAAACATAGAACTGAGGGAAAATAGAGAGAGAGAAAATAGGCCAAGATATAAGAGAAGACAAGATACAAAGCTATTGCAGGTAGAAGAGGTATGGGTGTGTGTGCATGCATGTGTATCTGTGTGCCTAGATGTCTGTGCACGTGGTATGTGTGAATGTGCATGCGTGCATAGGTGTGTGTGTGTGTGTGTGTGTGTGTGTGTGTGTGCGAAATCACCTGTCCTATTTTTACTGAACTGTGGGATTGGAAGAAAACTGAAGGGTCATGGGTGGTGGCTCATATCTGTAATCTCAGCACTTGGAAAGTTGAAGCAGGAAGGCTGCCTTATGCACCAAAGCTATAGAGTAAGACTCTGTCTAAAACAAAGCAAATCAAAACAGCAACAATAACAAAAACATGACAAAAATATATAAACAAGCAAAATCTACCAAAAACCAAGGGCAATTAATGCGGACAACCACTCTCTATCTTCCCTTGAGGGGACAACTGTGGAAAAGACTTGTAGTTAGGTCTCCAGTTCTTGTTTTAGAACTTATATTGGGCCACTCACTAACTTTGGTGATTTGGGTAAATTATCCATTCCCTGAACCTTTATCATTTGTGACTAATCAAAGTGTTGCCTCTCAAGATGGCTGTGAGGATTGAGTGAGGATTTTTGGGCCAGCCTTGTCTGACCAGGTCTGATCATGCTTCTCTGGTGTGAATTTATGTCATTGCGAGTCCCTTTTGTCTTGTCTGACCAGGTCTGATCATGCTTCCCTGGTGTGAGTTTATGTCATTGCAAGTCCCTCTTGTTGCTACTTTCTTTGCTTCCTGCAGGGCAAGCAGAGAGGGACGAAGCAGAAAGTAACACAGAAATCGGCAGAGGAAGGTAGTTCTATAGGCATGGTGATTCTAATGTAGACAGTGCCAATACACCAAAATATAATATACTAAAATACAACAAAGCATCTTTATTTACTCCCCAACCCCCAGACGGCCAGTTCTTGTCCAAATAAACAAGTAGATAGCCTTAGAAGCCAAACCATCAAAATCATATCAGGACAGTAAAAGTAGGTGATTTTACACACACACACACACACACACACACACACACACACACACACACCTTTTCTACTTTCAATATTCGGTGATGGTCTTGTCTTAAGCCTTACCTGTCATTCGTGATCTCTACTGATCATTGAGATTAATCTGAAATGTGTGCATTTTTTTTTTGTGAAGGCTATAGGAATTGTTGTTTGATAATAAATACTGAAAAGTACTGCTATAAATTGCATCTGAAAAACGTGTCTTCATGGGCATAAGGTTAGAAGTAAAGAATGGAAGGTTGGTTGACTCCACGTGCAGGTGAGGCACACATATTTTTTAGGGATTTTTTTTTATGAATGATTCACTGATATTAAGCCTAGCCAATTTTGCCATTATAAACGAACTATATTCCAAAGCCTGCAGTGAAGGGATAGGTCAGGAATTGTTCAAGAAATGGGCTGTTTGCACAGACAATGCACTTAAAAACACAGATTCAGAGAAGAATGTTTGGAGTCTATCTGAAACTAGGGCATCCTTAGCCGATTTCCCAGACAACGATGGGCAGAAGTCTGCACTTTGTGATCTGTTAAACCTAGATGCTCAGGAAAAGTAGAAATCAGAAATGTCATGAGACCCAATTTGTCCTTGAAAGCCAATTGCTATTTGCTTTTGTCTAAACCATGAGGTCCTCTGTTCGGGGTAGATGTGTGCTAAACAAGAGGAAAACAAAACCCAGGAAGCTTAATTATGGGTTTGGTGGCAGGAACATTGATAGACGTATGATAATTTGCCAGTTGCAGATGAGCTGCCTCTGAAACCGGTCAGTTAATACAGTTAGCCCAGCTCGGATTTCTTTCTTATTTAGCAGAATGCATGGGACGTGCTGTGCCTTTTCCCTCACAATAAGTCAGTTAGCAGCACAGCATCACCTTTAAGAGATGGTCTCAGCTTCAAGACATCTAAGCTACCCTTAGGGAAGTAAAATTACGGTGACAGCACTGAAGGTTGGAGTAACAGCTCAGGGGTGCGAGGCCTAGCCCCGTAAACAACAAACAAAACTTAGGTACAGTAGGAGAAAGAACTGTATGAAGTACGACCAATTCATACAGATCCCTTAAGGAATCCTTGGTCTCCCTACAGAGCCTCATTGACATCCGGGCTTCAGTCGACTAGCTGTGTCCTATTTATGATGTGTGGTTTTTTTTTTTTTCTTACTAAGTAGTTGGCCATAGTTTCATCTGTTTCATAAAATAGTCAAATGAGAGGAAGGTTGTTTTTTAGGTTGTTTGTTCGATTTGCTTTGTGTGTACTGGAGATGGACTCAGAGCATGACATAGACGGCCACTGTTCTACCAGCAAGCTGCCTCTCCTGCCCAGAGAAGGAAGATCTGGCAAAGCTCTTGAGCAGTTCAGTAGGGGCTTTGGAGAATATGGGATGGGAAGAAGGAAGACTTCACTCTTAGGAACTTGCGCTTTGGGAGAAGGTCCTGGGTTGTGATTGACTTCGTACCCACAGCGTCTGGCACCGTGCCTGACTGTGAACAGAGGTTCAGTAAATGTTTATGAATGCGTGAGTGCCTGGCTCTGTGGTCCATCCCCAACATATGTTAACCTTTAAATCTTCACACACAAAAAACCGTCTTGAATGGCGGTGAGATTGTATCCCTTTCATAGATGAAGAAAATGGATATTTTGAGCAACTGTTGATCTTGTGTGGTAGAGGGGTAGTGTTGGGATAGAAGTTAAACCAGGCATCAGGGCTGACTTGTTCATAACAGGGCGTGACTTGCGCTTGGGAGCACATTGTTATTGTTCCTAGACTGCAGTGTGGCTAACATGCAAAAGGAAGATTTTGACTGTACATAGTTCACTGTTTTCCTGGGCAGGTCTGAGCCAGGCTTTGGACAAGGAGGGCAACAGTGCCCTGAGTTGCTTGCCACACTTCCTACCGCCCCAATAAAGAGGCCAGTTGTGGTCTCTACCCTGGGAAGTGAGATGCACCGTGTTGAACAGGCCATCATGTCTTGTCTTGGGGGTCAGGAGTGACCTGGCCCAGAAGCATGGGCCGAATCGAGAAGGGAGTGTGCAGTGATTTGGATCAGGTTTGCTCTTAGCCACTGCCTGTCCCACCTTGTAGTCCCAATCACTGTTCTTCACGCTCCTTTTCCTTTTAAGTCCTGGCGGGCCAAACAGATGACTTGGTGAGTTAAAGCTCCTGCCAAGAAGCCTGATGACCTGAGTTTGATCCTAGAAATAACGTGATGAGAGGAGAGAAGTAACCTCTGATCTCACACCCCCCCAAACAGATACATAATAAATAAGAACACCTTTTGTTCAAAGACATAGTAAAGTCTCAATGGTTTGCCTCCCCTATATTGAGATTGATAATTTATTGATAATTTAGATTGGTGGTTCCTGTGCCAGTAGGCAGGACCCATGATCTTTTCTCTGTTCTTAGTGCCCTGTTGTCTCTAAGGATGGTGAACAGCCCACTTGGGGTATGTTCTGCAGTCACCTCCAGTCGTCTTGACCACTTCGTAAAATTCCTGGCTCTCCATTGGCTCAGTCTAGATTTTGGTCTGAAAGGATCCGCTCCTGCCTTTTTCACTTCTCGGTTATCTGGAAGTTTTATGGGGGATGGGGGTGTCCCAGACAAGGGGATGGAGGGAAACAAAGAGGGAAGCACACCTTAGATGGGGATCTGGGGGAGCAGGGGTGTGCAGCTTTGCCAGTGAAGTGCCTTCTGTACAAACATGGGTTCAAATTCCGGGCACACCCATACAAAACTGGAATAGCATCACATGGCTGCACTTTCGGTGTTAGGAAGACTAGTGTGGCTAGTCACCTACCCTGTCATAGCTCCAGGTTCAGTGAGAGACCCTGTTTCAAAAAATATGGTGTAGAGGGATTGAGGAAGGCACTGGACATCCATTTCTGGCCTCTACATGTGCACACACCCATATAAACACACACACACACACACACACACACACACAGAGAGAGACACACTATAAGCATATATAAACACATATACACGAGCACAAACCGGATAAGCTGGTAAAGTTCGGTTAGCCTATTGAGCACAGTGGGTGAGGGCAGCTGAGACAGAAGCTGTGTGCAGGGGGTGCCTTGCTCTGGTGCCACATCCAGCAGGTGCCAGCCTTCCGTTAGCCGGGTGCTGTGCTGAGACGCAGAGATGAGACCTGGCGGAGGGTAGACTCTTTCCACACTCCTCCCTGACCTGTGCAGGAGTCCGCCGGGGCGAATTGTGTGAAGTTGTCAAAGGTTGCTCTGCACTCCAGTGCTTGGCTCGGGCTCCTCTGAAATGTGATACCATTGGTTTTCAGTAAAGGTTCCTTTCTGCAGGGCTGCAAACACAGCTCAGCTGCTGCCCTGTACACACAGCCCTGGGAGCAGACCAAGCAGCACCTTCCCAGCAGCCTTTTGAACCCGAGACTCTCCCAGATCCTCTCTTCGCCCAGGAAGTTTCCTTCTCTGTTGTCAGATTTAGCACCAGACTCCCCCGTCATCAGATCCGAGCAGGCTCCCTGCTGCACAGTACAGAGGCTTGCTTAAGACATTTGTCCTTGAAACTGCACCAAACTCTTGGAAGAGCCCAGAACGTGTGAGTATGTATGATTTAGGCGATGGGACAAGGCAAAGCTGCAATCAACCATTATACAATATCCGATTAGCAGTACAGGAGGGATTTTTCCGACCTTATGTTACATTCAGTTTCAATTCGTTCTGAGGCAACAGATCAATTGTAGCCTCTAATACAGTGACTCTGCAGTAGACGGAGGTTGTAATATCTTAGCTTTAGCTATTTGCCCTTCTCAGTTAGCACACAGATGTGGCTCGTGGGCCAATTATTGTGGGCATTAAACTATACAACTTCTCGATTTTTATTAGGGCCGATCATTGTTGGTCTTGTCCATCTTGAGAAACAAGTTAGCTCTGGGGGGTGGGGTGGGGGGTTGCTTTTAAGGAATTAACTACATAAATTCATGGACAGTGGAGTGGGTTTGTAGTGTGCTTGCTCTCCAAAAACTGTACCAGTTTGCGGTTATAATCCACTCATAGGATTCTTCTCTGAGGTTTGGTTTTAATTGAATCCTACTCAGTGTTTGTCTGGTGTCTGACGGTCCTGTATGCATTTGTTTAATTTACTTTGCTTGGGTTACAGTCTGGTTAAACCCGTGTTTTCATTCTGAGGGCTGCCAGGTGAAAGAAACATGCAGGTCTCTGGGGACGGGGGTAGTGGATTTGCTTGTGGAGGGTGGTCTATTACCTCTGAAAGCTTTTCAGGTACAGCCCGACCGGCTGTCAGCAGGACCACAAACCAAACACCGCTGGTCTCCGAGTTGTCTCTCAGCCTGCCCACTTTTGGAAACTCCAGCCTGTAAAAGCCGGTGCCCCCTTTCTATCAATTTTTAATCTGCAACAATACTTACGTTTATAAGATTAATTTCTCTCAGATTAGCCTGATTGATAGCTGGATTGTGGTTACTTAAGAGCCTGCTCCCTGGAACCCACAGCCCAGATGCATTCCATTTAACTAGTGAATGTAAAACTGGGTAACCATGGAGTCAGCCACCACCAACTGGCTGTGCAGTGGCTTGTTGTAAACAATACAAATGAGCCGGGAGAGCAGGGGCAACCAGACATGAAATGATTTTAATAGAAATTACGGTAAAAGGTCATGTGACTTGGGATCCGCTTCTGTTCGGATTTAAAGGGAAAGTCTGTCTTTTCTTTCCCCCCACCCCCCTCCTTGCCTCATTCTAACCCACTAGGGTTAGTATCTCTTTGAACTTGACAGGCCCTCCTCTGGGCTTCCACGGAGAAAGGTGGCCTGTGCGCTGTGGGCAAAGCATGGGGACTTGTGGAATTTCAGTGGTAAGTACCGTTAGTTCAGAAACTAAACAAAATAGGGCTGAGTATTTATGTCTTTTTTGGGGGGGGGGTCGTGCTTCCTGTGCGTTGCGACTCCTCTCTAGACCAGCTAAAACAAGATCGTAGGTCACTCCACCTCCTTATGAAATGGTACATCTGTCTTTACTTCTTCCTGGTTCTCTGGATTAATCTGTAACCTTGGTCTTTCGGAAAAATGATATTTGCTCTCAGATCAACTTTTGCAGGGTAACGGTGAACAAGAGGAAGCCTAGGGGGAGGAGGAGCCCTGAGTCTAATCCCATGCTCTTGTTTTCTTTGTTTGTTTGTTTGTTTGTTTGTTTGCTCTTTTAATGCAGCCAGGCCCTTTCTGGATTCTCAGAGGGCCAGGTCTGTTGATGACGTTTGTGTTTCTCTGGAAGCGAAGGCGACTGCATATGGACATGATGGTCTTTATGAAATTGCTCCCAACTTAAAGCAGCCACCAGCAGGACTGAACGAACTGTGCCCTGTTAGGTACTAACTCACGGTTAGTTTGATGAGCTGCGTGTGTCTGGCTGTGCTTGTCTTATAAGTAGCAATAAGAAGAGAAGCCTAAGCCATAACTTAGAGGGGCTGAGGGTCTCTCAGGAGCTCCGCTGTGCCCTTGTCCAGATTTTGGAGGTGGACCTTGTCGCACCCAGTGTGGAGGAACAAGGATGCTCTGGGTATCATGGACACTTTGGGCTAAGGACTCCTAGGCTTGTCTTAAAGTGAAAGAGAGCTGAATGGGTGTTTGGGGCTACGCTTCTGTCCCCTGTTCGGTTGTATAAAGATCACATAATATGGGAACGAAAGGTAATCGTGTGCTTATATTTTGCCTCTTTTTGATATATAGATTCTTCTGACTAGCTACATAATTGAACACACTCTGGGGCTGTGCTGAGTCGTGTAGACCTCAGGTGTATCTTCTCCTATTAGTATCACTGAGGTAGAACCAATCAACCTATGGAAATTGTGTGCTGGGAGCTCAAGGAGAGCTAAAAGCACGGGCCTCCCTCTCTATCTCCTCTCAAGATATTATCTAGCAAACTGTTCAGACCAGAAGCATTACATGTTAACACTTTAGAAGTTAGGAAAGTGGTGGTTGTTTTTAAAATTAGTGTTTGAAAGACGCAGGGGAAGCTCAGTGATATTTAAGCTGGCAAATTCTTCAGGAATGTCCTGGCTGAGGACGTGGGTTAGGGTTTGCTTGTTGCTTTAAGACAAGCTGTGCTTACTAAAACATGATGAGTCTCAGGTAATTAATATTCGTCAGGAAGGGGAATTTCGAGCACACGGTGAGAATATCTTGTCAGAGAGAGGTTTGAGGCAATTGCAATAAAAATACAGTTCCTAATGTTTCCTCACCTTGTTTCCTGAAGCTGAGGGACACAGCTGAAAGTGTCACCCGTGGCTACTTAGAAGGGGTCTCATTCTGTGGAGATGGGTGTGGGGGTCTCTGCTTTTGGCTTAACAAACTCAAGATTTCATGTGAGCTTGCTTTATCTCTCTGCTCTTTGTGTTCTCATTGGTAGACAGAGGGCACGAAAGCAGGCCAGTGGTGACGAGAGAGAAGGAGGAGAGAGCACACAGAAAATGTTCAGCACCCTGTCCGGCACAGTATGTGCTCGATAAGCCATCGCAAGTCTCATTGTTCATTTTGGTTTTAAAAAATGCATGGTTAAGTAGAGACCTACTGTGTGCTGGACAGGGACCAACAGAATTTACATCTCAACCTGCCCCGGCTGCTGCATATCTTCCTGTGGGAGGTGGCAAGTCAGTTCATTGCATCGTGCGGTATTTTGCACAACATTTTATTCAAGGCCTGAGATGGTATTTCCCATGTTTTCCATTTTCATGCAAAATTATTCAGAAAGGCCAAATACGTTTTATTTTTTTTAAATGTATTATCACAGATTAGGACTTCTGATACTGTAGGTGTTGAGACCCAGCTGTACAGAATCCCACTGTTAGAGTTGAGGTCAAAAGGACGTTTAGACCTAAGACATTTAATTACATGTGTGTGACAACTATTGCTAGAGTTGAGGGCACACACACACACAGAGTTATTAAAAAAATAGAGCTCAGGAAGAGATAATTACCTTAATCGTAAGAGTTTAAAGCTTAGCACTCCTTAGCTGGCCAGTGAGGTGGTTATTTGTATTAAAAACCAGTAGCAGCATAAGTCTGTCCGTAGAGTTCACACCATCGTGGAGACATTGCTTGGTGTGCTGTTTAGCTCTCTTTTTGACCTTTGACCTTGTGGCATAAAGGTCATGTTCGTTCAACCCCCGTGCCTTGCCCTTTCCGGGTCTTGCTCCTTCCATTTTCCTGGCCTTCCCCTTTCTTCCCTTCATTCTCTGTCCCCTCTGCTATACTGCGTTTCCTTTTCCTGTATGAATCGGAGAGCTCGGGAAGAGAGGGGCAGGAGACCCGATGCCTTTTGATGCCAGCTCTGCTTTTATAAATGGAAACTTTTAGAGGAGTCAGAGAAACCTGTTTTTCTTTCTCCTACTATTGAACAGGAGAGCCACATCTGAAGTGACCCGCAGACCCCAGGGAAGCCTTGCTCGGGAACTATTTGTTGATTCATTGATTAAACACCGTGGAGAGAGGGGGCATCAAGCACGGAGATCCCCTTAGTAGTGAAGGCTTTGAAACCCCACACTGCAGTGTGTGGTGGGATGGCTCCTGGGTGACCTTCCAACGACTAATCTCCTTTAAGAACTGAATCAAAGCAGTTAAGGGATTTTGTCAGATGGATTTTGTCTACAGTTGGGTTTTTGGCAGTTTCATGTAGAAAGCAATACATTCTCCATGAAAATCCGAATTTCTCTTTTTTTTCCCCCCTAAGAAAGGAATGAAAACAGATTGCCAGCAGAGATCTCTAGAGAGGAGCTCTTGTTTACCCGTGACACTGTTCAGGCAGGGACAGCTGTGGGACGGATGTATTTCTCACACTTCCCAACCAGCCTGATGGTCCTGCTACCGAGTGAAGCCAGTACAGCGAGCCTGTTCTAGGATCTTTTCTGGTTAGAATGGAGGATGATATAATCTGTAATCTACTTTTCTAGAAATCACGAAGCGTGCAAGGCTGGAGTGGAAAGTGCTTCACTTGCTTCAGTACTCAGGTTTTTCAAGGTCACAGAACCCGTGAGTGAGTATGAAGTCGGGAGAGGAGTTCGGAGGTCTATTCTCTCTCAGCCCTCTTCCCAGAGTCCTGCCTTACAGTGTGATATAACACAGAGAACGAGAGAAGGCATGGGATTAAACACCATCCAGTCTGGAGAAGGGCGGGCCATCTCAAAGTGACTATAGGAAAGCATATGGAAGCCTAGGTCAGTTTGTAAAGCTATACTCTAAATACCCTTGTGACCTTGAGAAGGACGGTTAGCCAATCAGGGCTGTGGCTTCCTTTGCTGACAAGCTGAGATGGGGGTGTTTGTAATGCCTGCATAGTAGGTTTTTGGTATTAGGCAGGATCGCCTATGTTAAATGCTTTTCCTGGCATGAAAGGTAGCAGCTAATTTTATCAATCTTTCCCCTTTTGAAATTGATGGTGGAGTTGAGCGTGATAGAAATATAAGCATAAGATTGTAAATGCACATCTAGAGTGGGGGGAGGGACAACAAGGGTTCCCAATATTTCCTTGTATTATAGCGCAAATAGGGAACACGTTGAGGGTCGCAGGCTGCTTGGCATAGCCACGGTGATGGTGATGGCGGTGCTGAGGATAAAAGTACCGGTGCTGATGGGTGATGCCTGGGGCTCTAAGAAGATCTCACAACTGTAGCTTGGGTGTCTTGGTTTCTTCTTTATACAAGGGAAGAAATCAGTGAGCCATCTAAACAGGAGGGGCATGGTCAGCAGACTCCAGGACTTTAAGGTGGGTAATCAGTGTTGAAGGTGCCATCCTACTGTGATCTTCATGACCCCAGAGGATACTTTGTAACACAGCCCAGGAAACAGAGTCCGTGTGAAGGATGTGGGATGAGGTAGATCCAGCTGAACCCAGTTTGTTTCTTTTCTTATCCTGGATGGGAATCAGAATACCAAGTACTTCACAGGACTGTGGTGAGGACCGAGTTAGTGACTGGAGAGTCTAAGAAAAGTGTCTGACTCACAGTAAGTGTTCTGTGCATATTAGTAACAATTAGATGGTTCTTTTGTTTTTGTTTTTAAACACTGGTAGAACAATGTCTTAACCTTCTGATTCTCCTCCCAACTTTCCATTCTTCAGATTATTCACAATGTTATAAATACACAAAACTGATTTTTAGTTTGAATATAATAGGAGCTCTTCTTTATTGTGCCATTTAAACATGCACCATGCCATGTGCCGTGTGTGGTATCTAGTTGATCCAGTTCTCTCATTACTCTTAAGTGATATGTATTTTCATCCCCATCATATACATGAGAACAGGGAGCCTCCAAGAAGTGTGGGAACTTGCCCACATCTACAGCTAATGAGCAACAGAGTGGGGCTTGGATTTATTGCCTTCCCTGGGCGTTGTATGCACTCTATCCCATTCAGCAGGACACTGTTCGCAGGACTTTCTTTGCTTCAAAAAAAAGTGGAAAAATAGATTTTTCTAGAATGAAAAGTGAGAGGGAGGGAGAAAGGTGAGGAAGAGATGATAGATAGATAGATAGATAGATAGATAGATAGATAGATAGATAGATAGAGGCTCATTTTGTAACTAGGCAGCCCTTGCAGAAGGAGAAAGTGAGGAATCTTGGGTAATTCTCACTTTAACAGAAGCAGGACAATTGGTGGTTTTGAGCCTTGCATCATGACCATTTAACTTTTAGGTCTGGAACAATCTTCTTCTATATTATGCTTGAAGAGATTCACGTAAAAGTAACAGTAGACACAAAACAGAGGAAGAAACCCAGGTACATCAGCATTCATCAAATAATACAACCACCTTCACATTCTTAACATACTAATGCTGGTGGGGGAGGGGAGGAGAGCCCAATGTCCTAGGCACAGACTAGGTTAATATTCCTAGAGAAAGCTATGTATTCGTATAGTCTGATCCTTTTTACTTCAAGAAATACTTCCCCGACCCTCTAAGTTAATCACAAAAGATCTTCTGAGCTACACAAGCCACATTTTCTTCCCAATGTTCCACACTGGGGAACTGAGCTGTGGGGCTTGCTATGCAGGCAGGAAAGCCACTCTCTAGATCCTGACTCCCAGACAAAGCCTCTTCTCTCCTCTAAGTGGTGTGACTCTGACGCCATTCATTTGTAAGGCATGGAGACATGCGGCAGAGGAGACTCACACACCTAGGTGTGTGGTGAGGGTCTTGCTGAAGTAAAACAGAGCCCTCATATGCAGGTTCACTGCAACCTGCAAGCTGGCAAGGCTGTCGTCACGTCTTTGAGGAGTGATGGAGGGCTATGGTATTTTTTTTTCCTAGAACACAGGCTGGGTGCTGGACAGAGTACTGTACCATCTTGTGCCTTAGCCTCCTGGGGCCCACCGGGTGCTATGGCTTTCTCCCCAGATGGCCACCCGTAGCTCTTGTGATGTGGGACTGGCACTCTGTCTGTGGAGCAGATGGGGTTTCCTTGCAAGTAGTACTTCCTGCCCTGCATGCTCATTTTGAAGATGTAGGTTGCAGTAAGTGCAGGGGGCCAAAACCAATCACATGCCAAACCTTTGTGTTGGAAATGAAATACAATCCAAGGTAGAACAGAAAGAAGGGATTTCAAAATCCTCATAATTCCCAAGGTCACCATCAAGGTCAGGCTACTTAAGGCAGTTTGAATGTTATAGAACTGAGGCCACCAGTCAGGGGGCTCACAGCTGTTCCTGGGGAAGATTCAGGAGCTTCCCAGACCAAATTTTCAGTATTTTACCTGCTAGAGGTGGAGAATAGGTATTGAACAAAGGAGGAAGGCAGGACTTTCTTTGCCTTTCCCTTCCCAAGGTCACAGAACCATACGACTGCCCTTGTAAAGCAATCGGAGTGTGTGCTCCGTGACTCAACTCTTGCCTTCACACTGCTTCGAGTAAAATATCTGCGAACCAACTCTCTGTTGCTCTAAATATAAATATTTCCTCTAATAATACATGGTATTTGTGTTGCGAATGTTTTGAAATCACAAATTATCATTTTCCTTTTACAGCTGGGTTAGCTTTACATGATGAAGTGGCTCGTTCAGAATGAGCTTGCTTGAAGAAAAATAACAATATTAGAAATTAGGTCTCAACATCTAGATCTGGGTTGATCCTTTCTTACAGAATCTTCAACCTCGAAGAGGTTCAATGAAAGGTAGCACTGGTGACTGAGTACGAAGAAGCTTGAGAAGCAGGCAAAGGCCCTAGAGAATTGTGGGAAGAAAAACATTTGCAAGGTTGTTGAGTATATAGTATGGTAGCCAAGGCTTCAAGATAGCCCCAAGTCACACTTTATTCTCCATGGAAAAACAGCTTTGGGGGCTGGGGAGGTGGATCAGTGCTTGCTGCTTCGATTGGAGTTCTGTTGCCTGTATCCACATCAAGGGCTCATACAGGCCTAGGACTCTAGCTCCAGGAACCCTGACACCTTCCTCTGACCTCCTTAGGTACCTGTGCTCACACGCACAAACCTACACTCATGCGCGAGCACACACACACACACACACACACACACACACACACACATGTATCCACAAAACTGAGCCTAAAATAAACCTTAACATGAAAGGTAGTGTAGTACAGGAGAGAAGTGCAAAGGAAGGGGGCAGGGAAGGGAGCAGGTAAAGGGACAAAGAGGGGGACTGGGAGGGGGGGAGGGGACGGTCTGTTCCCTGGTAACGATTTCCCATGATGCTGATCTCCTTCTCTGTCAGTTCCTAGTATCGTTCAGTTTCTGAGGTCACATAGTAGAGCAGAGACATAATCTCTTCTCACATGGACTCAGGCCATTCAAAGCAAGAGAAATGGCTTTGCACTTATCAGTTTAAGTCCTGTGTCATCTAGTTCTGGACCCCACCTGCCTTCCCCATGCAATCAAGTGGCCCTATCAGTGACATCATTTTAAAGGACCAAAGAAGTGTTAGATGGTGCAACAGTCCTTAATCTAATATCTTTAATTTAAAGAAAAAATACGTCACTGGCATTGTCCTCAGTTAAAATACGGGTGCCTGCTCATTACTTGTTTTGCTTTGGAATTTATAGCTTTACTAGTCACGTGGCTATTTGGAGGTGAATCAAACGTGTGCTTTCTCTCCTGTGAACTTTGATGAGTTATCGAGTAAGTAACATCCCAATACGGTTACGTATATTTTAGGATGGATTTCTTGACCCAGCTTAATGCTAAGACCATGACAGAGAAATTATGTCTTTTGATAATGGCTCTGAAATCTTCAAGTTGATCTACCATAGTCAGCATTTGACTACAGATTCCCGGTAGAAAGTCTACTCCGGAGATCGGAATGCTTCAAAAGGTCTGTGCGTTCCTGGCAGGTGGAACAAACTGGCGGCACGTGAATGTCATCTTGGTACCTTTGAGCCATCATTAACTAAGAGCACTGTCACAAAACTATTGTAACATCTTTGGAATGTCAAACCATGACTTAGGATGAACCAGGGAATTATGTTTAGTTAAAGGAGACATGTTTGGTGGCCTCGGGGTTGTTTATATTCTATTGCTTTGCTGTGTGTCTCTCTTTACCACGTTGCTAAGTAACTTAATTTTAGGAAAGTTTTAGCTTAATACTCCTAAATATTAAGAGGAGAGCACTGTATGCCCCTCTTTGCTTTGTTACATGGGCACAGTACATGGTAAAGGTAACAGATCAGAGATCAATTCTTATGTATCTCAGAGTTCCAAGCTTTTGAGGCTGTATTATGGAAACTTTGTAATTATTGTGGGTAATCTTGCAGAAAATTAAATGTTGAGTTTGCATATATGGAGAACCTTGGACTGTTCTGCTCACCGTCACTTGTTAGAGCTAAACATCTCCTTGACCCTGCCAGGCTGCGGGTTTCACTTACTGCTAGTAAAATGCTATTTGTGGTGTGAGTCGAATCCGTTACACGGTGAGCAAGCGTCTCATGCCTGAGGCATGATTTACAGACATCACTTGTTTGTTCCAAAAATGAATTTTGACCAATAACTTCTTGAGATAATTTCCCCACAAGGGACACGTGACAGTATCTTGACCATTTAGATTAAAATGGTTGGATAGAAGGTTTTGTTGGTATCCAGTGAGTGGAGCCCTATGAATTCTTCAAACATACAGTAAATAAGCAGCTCCTTCAAAACAGGGACCCCAAAGACCTACAACTGATAACGCCAAGGCCATAAGGTCCTGCTTTAAACACATGAGGATTTTTTTTAAAAGCCAAGAGGAAGTGGGTAACTAGAGTACCTTCGGGTTCGTAAGATGGTTGACATCGTTATTATGAATTCTCCCCACTGGTGGTAGAAGAGACAGGGAGGGAAACATCTACAGCTGCAAACAAGCCACACGCTTACTCTGCAGATGTTGAAAACACAACGAGCATCTCACGGCCGACAGAACCACCTACTAACCCCAGCAGTCTCAATCTAAATGGCTCCAACTTCTAGAGAACTTACCAAATGCACCAGACACTTTTCTCTGTGCTTGTGTCAATTCATGGAAGCCTCAGAGCAGTGGAGGTCCAATGCCTGTACCCTCCAACCCTGGAGCCTGTTGGACTGTAATGATCTCCTGGCAGGAGGCACAAGGAAGAGGACCTTGGTGGCAGGGTATCTGGAAATAGGGAAGGTTTGTTTTCCTAAATGCTCTGGCTGCTCAAGCTTTTATTCCATGGAGCTGTTACTGCAGGCATGTTTCTCTGGGACATAGGGTTCCTGTCCTAAAGGAGGCTTGTGTTTGCTTCTAAAGGGAGGAGAGAGGAAGCTTATGTAACACTTGTGGTCCAGTTCTACAGAGAGTGCCTGCCTGCCTGTCTTCTCTTCTCCTATGGTCACTATTGACTCAGATAGGTTTTAGACTGTG